>NC_069507.1:244656479-244956479 GCF_027579735.1 Bombina bombina
TAAGCCTGATACCAGTCGCTATCACTGCATTTAAGGCTTTACTTACATTAATCCGGTATCAGCAGCATTTTCTAGCAAATTCCATCCCTAGAAAAATATTAACTGCACATACCTTATTGCAGGAAAACCTGCACGCTATTCCCTCTCTGAAGTTACCTCACTCCTCAAAATATGTGAGAACAGCAATGGATCTTAGTTACTTCTGCTAAGATCATAGAAATCACAGTCAGATTCTTCTTCTAATGCTGCCTGAGATGAAACAGTACACTCCGGTACCATTTAAAAATAACAAACTTTTGATTGAAGTTAAAAAACTAACTATAATACACCACTCTCCTCTTACTACGTCCATCTTTGTTGAGAGTTGCAAGAGAATGACTGGGTATGGCAGTCAGGGGAGGAGCTATATAGCAGCTCTGCTGTGGGTGATCCTCTTGCAACTTCCTGTTGGGAAGGAGAATATCCCACAAGTAATGGATGATCCGTGGACTGGATACACTTAACAAGAGAAAAGAACCATAAAAATTCTAAGGTGTACAAAAATTTATACTTTCAGATGTGAATTAAAAAGGACATGCATGTTCATAACAAATTTACATTTCAGTAAACTATTATTAAAGGGACAACTAAAAATGTAAAAATGTTGAATTCAATTATTCACAAGAAATGCAATGTGAGTTTATTCATTTATTTTACCTGCTTTTGCCAGGACTTTATTTCTCTGAGAGTTTGTGTGCTTTGTGCACTGCCCACAGAGAGAGCATAGTGCATAATGCAGGATTCACAATATTCAAGATTTATTTTTTTTTACAAGGAGGTGTGTCCCTAGCCTGCAAGCATCGTTTTGTTATAGATCTTCTTAAAGGGACATGAAAACCAAAATTTGTCTTGCATTATTTAGGTGGTAGAACATACAATTTTAAACAACTTTCCAGTTTTATCATTTGTTGAAAGAACACGTGTGAGTTAATGACAAAATCGGTATATGTATACAGCCACCAATCAGCAGCTAGAACGAAGGTACTTTGCTGCTCCTGAGCATACCTAGATAAACATTTCAGCAAAAGGATAACAAGAGAAGAAAGCAAATTAAATAGAAGTAAATTGGAAAGTTGTTTAAAATTGTATGCTCTGTCTAGAGACAAGCACAAGGACGGCGCTGGTCGTTAAGCCCTTAAGGACCAGCGTCGTACCCTGTACAACGCTGCTGTCCTGGGCCTCTCTCTGCCGAGATTTTGCTAAAAGTAGCGAGACTGCACTTTTTCTCTGTGTCCCTCTCTGCATCGGGCAGTGGTGTTGCCGATCGTTGGTGGCATGGTTGAGCTAGGAGGGAGACTGCCCATCGCTGGAGGGGGGCGGGAGCGGGTGGGACCACTGAGCTGCAGAAAAAAGGAAATTTATGCTTACCTGATAAATTTATTTATTTTACGATATGACGAGTCCACGGATTTCATCCTTACTTATGGGATATCGCCTCCTGGTCAGCAGGAGGAGGCAAAGAGCTCCACAGCAGAGCTGCATATATAGCTCCTCCCTTCCCTCCCACTCCAGTCATTCGACCGAAGTTAGGAAGAGAAAGGAAAAGCCAAGGAGCAGAGGTGACTGAAGTTTAACAAAAATAAAAACCTGTCTCTAGGGAAAAAAAAAACAAAAAAAAAAAACAGGGTGGGCCGTGGACTCGTCATATCGTTAAAGAAATAAATTTATCAGGTAATCATAAATTTCCTTTTACAAGATATGACGAGTCCACGGATTTCATCCTTACTTATCGGATACAATACCAAAGCTATAGGACACGGATGAAAGGGAGGACAAGACAGGAACCTAAATGGAAGGCACCACTGCTTGTAGAACCTTTCTCCCAAAAACAGCCTCAGCTGAGGCAAAAGTATCAAAATTTGGAAAAAGTGTGAAGAGACGACCAAGTTGCAGCCTTGCAAATGTGTTCAACAGAAACATTGTTTTTAAATGCCCATGAGGAAGCCACAGCCCTAGTGGAATGAGCCGTAATCCTTTCAGGAGGCTGTTGTCCAGCAGTTTCATATGCTAAACGGCTGATCCTCTTCAACCAAAAAAAAAAAAAAGAGAGAGAGGTAGCCGTAGCTTTCTGACCCCTATGTTTTCCAGAAACAACAACAAATAATGAAGATGATTGACGGAAATTCTTAGTCGCCTGGAACCCAGGTTTGGTACGCAAGACCACCTTATCAGAATGGAAAATAAGATAAAGGAGAATCACATTGTAAAGCAGAAAGCTCAGAAACTCTGCGAACAGAAGAGATATCTTGGAAAGTTTTATTTTTGGTTGCTAACAACTTAATATCTATGGAATGCATAGGTTCAAAAACTACTCCTTGAAGAACATTAAGAACTAAATTCAAACTCCAAGGAGGAGCAATTGATCTAAACACGGGCCTGATCCTGGTCAGAGCCTGACAAAAAAACTGAACATCTGCCAGACGTTTGTGTAACAAAATAGACAAAAGCAGAAATCTGTCCCTTTAAGGAACTAGCAGATAACCCCTTCTCCAATCCCTCTTGGAGAAAGGACAAAATTCTAGGAATCCTAACCTTACTCCATGAGTAACCCTTGGATTCGCAACAATAAAGATATTTACGCTATATCTTATGGTAAATCTTTCTAGTAACAGGCTTACATGCCTGAATCAAGGTATCAATGACCGAATCAGAGAACCCTCGCTTAGATAAAATCCAGCGTTCAATCACCAAGCAGTCAGCTGCTGAGAAACTAGATTCGGATGATGGAAGGGTCCCTGAATGAGAAGGTCCTGCCTCAATGGAAGCTTCCACTGCGGCAGCGATAACATGTCCACCAGATCGGCATATCAAGTCCTGCAAGGCCACGCAGGAGCGATGAGAATCACTGAAGCCTTTGACGAGATGTCATAAGATCCAGCTCCTGTCTGCCCCATCTGAGAATCAGGGTGGCAAAGACTTCCGGATGGAGTTCCCATGCCCCCGGATGATACGTCTGTCTGCTCAAAAAAATCCGCCTCCCAGTTGTCCACTCCTGGGATGTAGATTGCTGACAGATAATTCGGTGGGCGGAGACCCACTTGTTATCTTGGATACTTCGGTCATCGCTAAGGAACTCCTTGTTCCTCCCCGATGATTGATGTAAGCCACAGTCGTGATGTTGTCCGACTGAAATCGGATGAATCTTGCCAAAGCCAACTGAGGCCAAGCCTGAAGCGCATTGAATATTGCTCTCAATTCCAGAATATTGATTGGAAGTAGAGACTCTGACTGAGTCCACGCACCCTAAGCCTTCAGAGAATTCCAGACTGCGCCCCATCCCAGTAGACTGGCGTCCCTTGTCACTATCACCTATGAGGATCAGCGGAAGCACGTCCCTTGGGACAGATGATCCGGTGACAACCACCAAAGAAGAGAGTCCCTTGTCTCCTAATCCAGATCTATTTGAGGAGACAAGTTTGCATAATCTCCATTCCACTGTCTGAGCATGCTCAGTTGTAGAGGTCTGAGATGAAAACGAGCAAACAGAATGATGTCCATTGCCGCCACCATCAATCCAATTACCTCCATGCACTGAGCCGCTGATGGCCGAGGATTGGACTGAAGGGGATCGGCATGTATTCACAATCTAACTTTCTGACTTCCATCAAAAAGATTTTCATGGATATAGAGTCTATTAGAGTCCCCAGGAAAGGAACCCTTATCCGTGGAATTAATGAACTCTTTTCTAGATTCACCTTCCACCCGTGAGTCCTTAGAAAGGATAGAACTAATGTCAGTATAAAACTTTGTCAGCGGATAATACGCCTGGATCAGAGTATCGTCCAGATAAGGCGCCACTGCAATGCCCCACGGTCTGAGAACCACCAGCAGAGACCCTAGAACCTTTGTGAAGATTCTGGGTGCTGTGGCCAGCCCGAAGGGAAGGGCCACGAACTGCAAGTGCTTGCCCAGAAAGGCAAACCTCAGGAACTGGTGATCTCTGTGGATAGGAATATGCAGATATGCATCCTTTATGTCCACGGTAGTTATATATTGACCCTCCTGGATCAATGGGAGAATTGTCCGGATAGTCTCCATCTTGAAGGATGGAACTCTGAGAAACTTGTTTAGACTCTTTGAGATCTAAACTGGGTCGAAACGTTCCCTCTTTTTTGGGAACCACAAAAAGATTTGAGTAAAACCCCTGTCCCTGTATTGGAACGGGACAAATTACTCTCATAGTGGAGAGGTCTTTTACACAACGTACAATCGTAAAAGAAGAAACCTTCCAACTCCAGCTGATATCCTTGAGACACGATTTCCAGTGTCCAGGGATCCTGAACGTCTCTTATCCAAGCCTGGACAAAGAGAGAAAGTCTGCCCCCAACGAGATCCGGTCCCGGATCGGGGGCTGCCCCTTCATGCCGTCTTGGGAGCAGCAGCGCACTTCTTGGGTTGTTTATCCTTGTTCCAAGCCTGGTTAGATCTCCAGGTGGCTTTGGCTTGAGAAAAGATCCCTTCCTGTTTAGTGGCAGAGGAAGGGGTGACTCCCTTGAAATTACGAAAGGAAAATTACTCTGTCATCCCCTTTGCTTAGATGTCTTGTCCTGAGGGGAGTAGATGACCCTTACCTCCCGTAATATCAGAAATGATTTCTTTCAGATCAGGACCGAATAGTGTCTTTCCCTTAAAGGGAATAGCCAAAAGCTTGGATTTAGAGGACACGTCCGCAGACCAAGACTTTAACCATAAGGCTCTACGAGCCAAAATAGAAAATCCGGTATTCTTAGCTGCCAATTTGGCAATCTGAAATGCAGCATCTGTGACTAAAGAATTAGCCAGCTTAAGGGCCTTAATTCTGGCCATTATTTCCTCTAAAGAAGTCTCAGTCTTAAGAGACTCCTCTAAGGCCTCAAACCAGAAGGCGGCCGCAGTTGTGACTGGTACAATGCAGGCCGTCTGTTGTAATAAATATCCCTGGTGCACAAAAAAAGTTTAAGACCCTTCAGCTTTTTATCCATAGGGTCTTTGAATGCACAACTGTTGTACATTTAGCCAGGGTAGAAATAGCTCCCTCCACCTTGAGGATCGTTTGCCAAGAGTCCTGAACGGTGTCAGCTATAGGGTACATCTTCCTAAAAATAAGGGAGGTAGAGAAAGGGATACCCGGTCTTTCCCATTCCCGTGTAACAATTTCCGTCATTCTTTTAGGAACCGGAAAAACAGAGTAAGAAGGAAGGAATTTCTAAATATTTATCCATCTTGCACAATTTCTCTGGAGGAATCACAATAGAATCACAGTCGTCCAGAGTCATCAAAACCTCCCGCAGTAAAAGGCGGAGATGTTAAAGTTTAAATCTGAAGGACGGGACGTCAGAATCTGTCTGGAGTAAAGCACTCGCTGAGTCAGACAGTTTCCCTTCAGAAAGGGTCTCCTTACCCCCCAATTCAGATACCTGGAAGGGTATATCAGAGATAGCCATCAAGGCCTCAGAAGTCGCAGAAACCATATGAGTTTCTGTCCTGCTGCGTTTGCCCTGTAATACTGGCAACTTGGATAACACTTCTGTGAGTGTAGATGACATAACTGCAGCCATATCCTGCAATGTGAAAGAGACGCCGATGAAGAACATGGCATCGCTTGAGCGGGCGTTAAAGGCTGCGACGCTTGGGAAGAAAGTTGCAGCATACCCTGAATCTCATCAGTCTGAGCATCTTCCTTAGACATATCTTTATTAAAAAATATCTTTTCTTTACATTGTAAGGCTCTTTCAACACAAGCGTCACAAAGTTTAAGAGGAGGTTCCACAATGGCATCTAAACACATGACATGTATTTTGCTCCATGTCCTCCATAGTAACAGATGCAAGGTACAAGCTTATTCAAGCCCCTTGTAACAATCAGAACATAGTGTAGCATAATAGTATACTGTGCCTTTAAATAGTAAACGTCTTATTAATAGTGTACTGTGCCTTTAATAATAATTTTATTAAGCCCCAAACAGGATTAAAAAATAGCAGTATTTAGGTGAGGATCAAATATACTTGCACCTCACATGGGCCCCATTTGAAAACAAAAAATAAAACACCAGTCACCCTGCCACAGCTCCGCTGCGGCTCCTACCTGCCTCTGTGCGACAACTGATCTCCAATCAGTGTGCCTAAGAGCGTTTGTAGCGCTCGTGACAAACGTACTTAGGAGCTGCACCAGTACCCTTTCAATGTTCACCGGGACTTAACCGATACGCAACAGCGCTAGAAAAGCGCGCAAATTCAGTCCTGCCCACAATAACACGGAACCCGGGAAAAAATGGTAAAGGCCTTTAAACACAGTTTTGCTCGCAATGTCTCATAGCCCCAGCGTCAGCCACAAACACCATTTTCAGATCGGTCTCTAATAAAAACTAAACATAGCAATGCCCGCTATTGACTACATCTGAGTAGCAAATTACACATCCCAGTGCTTCTGGCTAAACTATGCCTGACTGTCTGGAAAAAACATAATTTATGCTTACCGGATAAATTTATTTCTATTGTAGTTTATCCAGTCCACGGATCATCAACAGGAAGTTGCAAGAGGATCACCCACAGCAGAGCTGCTATATAGCTCCTCCCCTCACTGCCATATCCAGTCATTCGACCGAAACAAGACGAGAAAGGAGAAACCATAGGGTGCAGTGGTGACTGTAGTTTAATTAAAATTTAGACCTGCCTTAAAAAGGACAGGGCGGGCCGTGGACTGGATACACTACAAGGTCTCTTGATCCAGATTTAGTAGAGGGGACAAATCCGAGTAATCCCCATTCCACTGACTTAGCATGCATAATTGCAGCAGTCTGAGATGCAGGCGCGCAAATGGCACTATGTCCATTGCCGATACCATTAAGCCGATTACTTCCATGCACTGAGCCACTGACGGACGTGGAATGGAATGAAGGACACGGCAAGCATTTAGAAGTTTTGATAACCTGGACTCCGTCAGGCAAATTTTCATCTCTACAGAATCTATAAGAGTCCCTAGGTAGGAGACTCTTGTGAGTGGGGATAGAGAACTCTTTTCCACATTTACTTTCCACCCATGCGACTTCAGAAATGCCAGAACTATCTCTGTATTTTACTTGGCAATTTGAAAGCTTGACGCCTGTATCAGGATGTCGTCTTGATACGGAGCCACCGCTATGCCTCGCGGTCTTAGAACCGCCAGAAGTGAGCCCAGAACCTTTGTAACAATTTTCGGGGCTGTGGCCAACCCAAAGGGAAGAGCTACGAATTGGTAATGCCTGTCTAGAAAGGCAAACCTTAGGAACCGATGATAATCTTTGTGAATCGGTATGTGAAGGTAGGCATCCTTTAAGTCCACTGTGGTCATGTACTAACCCTCTTGGATCATGGGTAGGATGGTCCGAATAGTTGCCATTTTGAATGATGGAACTCTGAGGAATTTGTTTAAGATCTTTCGATCCAAGATTGGTCTGAAGGTTCCCTCTTTCTTGGGAATCACAAACAGATTTGAATAAAACCCCTGTCCCTGTTCCGTCCGCGGAACTGGATGGATCACTCCCATTATTAGGAGGTCTTGCACACAGCTTAGGAATGCCTCTTTCTTTATGTGGTTTGCTGATAACCTTGAAAGATGAAATCTCCCTTGTGGAGGAGAAGCTTTGAAGTCCAGAAGATTTCCTTGAGATATGATCTCCAACGCCCAGGGATCCTGAACATCTCTTGCCCACACCTGGCCAAAGAGAGGAAGTCTGCCCCCCACTAGAACCGTTTCCGGATAGGGGGCCGTTCCTTCATGCTGTCTTGGGGGCAGCAGCAGCAGGCTTTCTGGACTGCTTGCCCTTGTTCCAGGACTGGTTAGGTTTCCAGGCCTGTCTGGAATGAGCAACAGTTCCCTCTTGTTTTGAAGCGGAGGAAGTTGATGCTACTCCTGTCTTGAAATTTCGAAAGGCACGAAAATTAGACTGTTTGGCCTTTGATTTGGCCCTGTCCTGAGGAAGGGTATGACCCTTGCCTCCAGTAATGTCAGCAATAATTTCCTTCAAGCCAGGCCCGAATAAGGTCTGCCCCTTGAAAGGAATGTTGAGCAATTTAGACTTTGAAGTCACGTCAGCTGACCAGGATTTAAGCCATAGCGCCCTACGCGCCTGGATGGCGAATCCGGAATTCTTAGCCGTTAGTGTAGTCAAATGAACAATGGCATCAGAAACAAATGAGTTAGCTAGCTTAAGCATTCTAAGCTTGTCAATAATTTCATCCAATGGAGCTGTATGGATGGCCTCTTCCAGGGCCTCAAACCAGAATGCCGCCGCAGCAGTGACAGGCGCAATGCATGCAAGGGGCTGTAAAATAAAACCTTGTTGAATAAACATTTTCTTAAGGTAACCCTCCAATTTTTTTTATCCATTGGATCTGAAAAAGCACAACTGTCCTCAACCGGGATAGTGGTACGCTTTGCTAAAGTAGAAACTGCTCCCTCCACCTTAGGGACCGTCTGCCATAAGTCCCGTGTAGTGGCGTCTATTGGAAACATTTTTCTAAATATAGGAGGTGGGGAAAAGGGCACACCGGGTCTATCCCACTCCTTGCTAATAATTTCTGTAAGCCTTTTAGGTATAGGAAAAACGTCAGTACACACCGGCACCGCATAGTATCTATCCAGCCTACACAATTTCTTTGGAATTGCAACTGTGTTACAGTCATTCAGAGCAGCTAATACCTCCCCAAGCAATACACGGAGGTTCTCAAGCTTAAATTTAAAATTAGAAATCTCTGAATCAGGTTTCCCCGAGTCAGAGATGTCACCCACAGACTGAAGCTCTCCGTCCTCATGTTCTGCATAGTGTGACGCAGTATCAGACATGGCTCTAACAGCATTTGCGCGCTCTGTATCTCTCCTAACCCCAGAGCTATCGTGCTTGCCTCTTAATTCAGGCAATCTAGATAATACCTCTGACAGGGTATTATTCATGATTGCAGCCATGTCCTGCAAGGTAATTGCTATGGGCGTACCTGTTGTAATTGGCGCCATATTAGCGTGCGTCCCCTGAGCGGGAGGCGAAGGGTCTGACACGTGGGGAGAGTTAGTCGGCATAACTTCCCCCTCGACAGAACCCTCTGGTGATAATTTTTTTATAGATAAAGACTGATCTTTACTGTTTAAGGTGAAATCAATACATTTAGTACACATTCTCCTATGGGTCTGCACCATGGCTTTCAAACATAATGAACAAGTAGGTTCCTCTGTATCAGACATGTTTAAACAGACTAGCAATGAAACTAGCAAGCTTGGAAAACACTTAAAACAAGTTTACAAGCAATATAAAAAATGTTACTGCGCCTTTAAGAAACACAAATTTTGTCCAAATTTGAAATAACAGTGAAAAAGGCAGTTACACTAACGAAATTTTTACAGTGTATGTAACAAGTTAGCAGAGCATTGCACCCACTTGCAAATGGATGATTAACCCCTTAATACCAAAAACGGAATAACAAATGACAAAAACATTTTTTAAACTGTCCCAACAACTGCCACAGCTCTACTGTGGCTTTTTACCTCCCTCAATACGACTTTTGAAGCCTTTTGAGCCCTTCAGAGAAGTCCTGGATCATGCAGGAAGAAGCTGGATGTCCGAGTCTGTCATTTGTGCTGCGCAAAAAAGCGCTAAAATAGGCCCCTCCCACTCATATTACAACAGTGGAAAGCCTCCAGGAACTGTTTCTAGGCAAAATTCAAGCCAGCCATGTGGAAAAAAACATAATTTATGCTTACCTGATAAATTTATTTCTCTTGTAGTGTGTTCAGTCCACGGGTCATCCATTACTTATGGGATATATTCTTCTTCCCAACAGGAAGTTGCAAGAGGATCACCCAAGCAGAGCTGCTATATAGCTCCACCCCTCACATGTCATATCCAGTCATTCGACCGAAACAAGACGAGAAAGGAGAAACTATAGGGTGCAGTGGTGACTGGAGTTTTAATTAAAATTTATAACTGCCTCAAAAAAAAAGACAGGGCGGGCCGTGGACTGAACACACTACAAGAGAAATAAATTTATCAGGTAAGCATAAATTATGTTTTCTCTTGTTAAGTGTGTTCAGTCCACGGGTCATCCATTACTTATGGGATACCAATACCAAAGCTAAAGTACACGGATGATGGGAGGGACAAGGCAGGAACATTAAACAAAAAGGAACCACTGCCTGTAGAACCCTTCTCCCAAAAACAGCCTCCGAAGAAGCAAAAGTGTCAAATTTTGAAAAGGTATGAAGTGAAGACCAAGTTGCAGCCTTGCAAATCTGTTCAACAGAGGCCTCATTCTTAAAGGCCCAGGTGGAAGCCACAGCTCTAGAGGAATGAGCTGTAATTCTTTCAGGGGGCTGCTGTCCAGCAGTCTCATAGGCTAAACGTATTATGCTACGAAGCCAAAAAGAGAGAGAGGTGGCCGAAGCCTTTTGACCTCTCCTCTGTCCAGAATAAACAACAAACAGAGAAGAAGTTTGCCGAAAATCCTTAGTTGCCTGTAAGTAGAACTTCAGGGCACGGACTACGTCCAGATTATGCAAAAGACGTTCCTTCTTTGAAGAAGGGTTAGGACATAATGATGGAACAACAATCTCCTGATTGATATTCCTATTAGAAACAACCTTAGGTAAAAACCCAGGTTTAGTACGCAAAACTACCTTGTCTGAATGAAAAATCAGATAAGGAGAATCGCAATGTAAGGCAGATAACTCAGAGACTCTTCGAGCCGAGGAAATAGCCATCAAAAACAGAACTTTCCAAGATAAAAGCTTAATATCAATGGAATGAAGGGGTTCAAACGGAACACCCTGAAGAACTTTAAGAACCAAGTTTAAGCTCCACGGAGGAGCAACAGTTTTAAACACAGGCTTAATCCTAGCCAAAGCCTGACAAAAAGCCTGAACGTCTGGATTCTCTGCCAGACGTTTGTGTAAAAGAATAGACAGAGCAGAAATCTGTCCCTTTAACGAACTAGCGGATAAACCCTTTTCTAAACCCTCTTGTAGAAAAGACAATATCCTAGGAATCCTAACCTTACTCCATGAGTAACTCTTGGATTCACACCAATGTAAATATTTACGCCATATCTTATGGTAAATTTTTCTGGTAACCGGTTTCCGAGCCTGTATCAATGTATCAATAACCGACTCCGAGAAACCACGCTTTGATAGAATCAAGAGTTCAATCTCCATGCAGTCAGCCTCAGAGAAATTAGGCTTGGATGGTTGAAAGGACCCTGAAGTAGAAGGTCCTGCCTCAGAGGCAGAGACCATGGTGGACAGGACGACATGTCCACTAGGTCTGTATACCAGGTCCTGCGTGGCCACGCAGGCGCTATCAGAATCACCAATGCTCTCTCCTGTTTGATCCTGGCAATCAGACGAGGCAGCAACGGAAACGGTGGGAACACATAAGCCATGTTGAAAATCCAAGGGGCTGCTAGTGCATCTACCAGCACCGCTCCCGGGTCCCTGGACCTGGATCCGTAACAAGGAAGCTTGGCGTTCTGGCGAGAAGCCATGAGATCCAGTTCCGGTTCGCCCCAACGAAGAATCAGTTGAGCAAATACCTCCGGGTGAAGTTCCCACTCCCCCGGATGAAAGGTCTGGCGGCTTAGAAAGTCTGCCTCCCAGTTCTCCACGCCTGGGATGTAGATCGCTGACAGGTGGCAAGAGTGAGACTCTGCCCAGCGAATTATCTTTGAGACTGCTAACATCGCTAGGGAACTCCAGGTTCCCCCTTGATGATTGATGTAAGCCACAGTCGTGATGTTGTCCGACTGAAATCTGATGAACCTCAGTGTTGCTAAGTGAGGCCAAGCTAGAAGAGCATTGAATATCGCTCTTAATTCCAGAATGTTTATTGGAAGGAGTTTCTCCTCCTGAGTCCATGATCCCTGAGCCTTCAGGGAATTCCAGACTGCACCCCAGCCTAGAAGGCTGGCATCTGTTGTTACAATCGTCCAATCTGGTCTGCGAAAAGTCATTCCCTTGGACAGATGAATCCGAGACAACCACCAGAGAAGAGAATCTCTGGTCTCCTGGTCCAGATTTAGTAAAGGGGACAGATCTGAGTAATCCCCATTCCACTGACTCAGCATGCATAATTGCAGCGGTCTGAGATGCAGGCGCGCAAATGGCACTATGTCCATTGCCGCGACCATTAAGCCGATTACATCCATGCACTGAGCTACTGATGGGCTTGGAATGGAATGAAGGACACGGCAAGCATTTAGGATTTTTGATAACCTGGACTCCATCAGGTAAATCTTCATCTCTACAGAATCTATAAGAGTCCCTAGAAAGGGAACCCTTGTGAGTGGTAACAGAGAACTCTTTTCCATGTTCACTTTCCACCCATGCGACCTCAGAAATGCTAGAACTATCTCTGTATGAGACTTTGCATTTCGAAAACTTGACGCTTGTATCAGAATGTCGTCTAAGTACGGAACCACCGCTATGCCTCGCGGTCTTAGTACCGCCAGAAGCGAGCCCAGAACCTTTGTAAAAATTCTCGGGGCCGTAGCTAACCCGAAGGGAAGAGCTACAAACTGGTAATGCCTGTCTAGAAAGGCAAACCTTAGGTACCGATAATGATCTTTGTGAATCGGTATGTGAAGGTAGGCATCCTTTAAGTCCACTGTGGTCATATACTGACCCTCTTGGATCATGGGTAGGATGGTTCGAATAGTTTCCATTTTGAATGATGGAACTCTGAGGAATTTGTTTAAGATTTTTAGGTCCAAGATTGGTCTGAAGGTTCCCTCTTTCTTGGGAACCACAAACAGATTTGAGTAAAATCCTTGCCCTTGTTCCGTCCGCGGAACTGGGTGGATCACCCCCATTACTAGGAGGTCTTTTACACAGTGAAGAAAAGCCTCTTTCTTTATTTGGTTTGCGGATAACCTTGAAAGATGAAATCTCCCTTGTGGAGGAGAAGCTTAGAAGTCCAGAAGGTATCCCTGAGATATAATCTCCAACGTCCAGGGATCCTGTACATCTCTTGCCCAAGCCTGGGCGAAGAGAGAAAGTCTGCCCCCCACTAGATCCGTTTCCGGATAGGGGGCCCTCTCTTCATGCTGTCTTAGGGGCAGAAGTAGGCTTTCTGGCCTGCTTGCCCTTGTTCCAGGACTGGTTGCTTTTCCAACCCTGTCTGTAACGAGCAGCAGTTCCTTCCCGTTTTGGAGCGGATAAGTTGATGCTGCTCCTGCCTTGAAATTACGAAAGGCACGAAAACTAGACTGTTTGGCCTTTGATTTGGCCCTGTCCTGAGGAAGGGTGTGACCCTTACCTCCAGTAATGTCAGCAATAATCTCCTTCAAGCCGGGCCCGAATAAGGTTTGCCCTTTGAAAGGAATATTAAGCAATTTAGATTTAGAAGTTACATCTGCTGACCAGGATTTAAGCCATAGCGCTCTGCGCGCCTGAATGGCGAATCCGGAGTTCTTAGCCGTTAGTTTGGTTAAATGCACAACGGCATCCGAAACAAATGCATTAGCTAGCTTAAGGGCTTTAAGCTTGTTCAAAGTCTCATCCAATGGTGCTGTGCGAATAGCCTCTTCCAGAGACTCAAACCAGAAAGCCGCTGCAGCAGTGACGGGCACAATGCATGCAAGGGGCTGTAATATAAAACCTTGTTGAACAAACATTTTCTTAAGGTAACCTTCTAATTTTTTATCCATTGGATCTGAGAAAGCACAACTATCCTCCACCGGAATAGTGGTACGCTTGGCTAAAGTAGAAACTGCTCCCTCCACCTTAGGGACCGTCTGCCATAAGTCTCGTGTGGTGGCGTCTATTGGGAACATTTTTCTTAATATCGGAGGAGGGGAAAAAGGCACACCGGGTTTATCCCACTCCTTGTTAATAATCTCTGTAAGCCTTTTTTTAGGTATAGGAAAAACGTCAGTACACACCGGTACCGCATAGTATTTATCCAGCCTACATAATTTCTCTGGGATTGCAACCGTGTCGCAATCATTCAGAGCCGCTAATACCTCCCCTAGTAATACACGGAGGTTCCCAAGCTTAAATTTAAAATTTGAAATTTCTGAATCCAGTCTCCCTGGATCAGATCCGTCACCCACAGAATGAAGCTCTCCGTCCTCATGTTCTGCAAATTGTGACGCAGTGTCAGACATGGCCCTCATAACATCAGCGCGCTCTGTCCTTAACCCAGAGCTATCGCGCTTGCCTCTTAACTCAGGCAAATTAGATAATACTTCTTTCATAACATTAGCCATATCTAGTAAAGTGATTTGTAAGTGCCTTGATGTGCTTGGCGCCACAATCTCACGCACCTCCTGAGCGGGAGGCGAAGGTACTGACACGTGAGGAGAGTTAGGCGGCATAACTTCCCCCTCGTTGTCTGGTGATAATTTCTTTACCGGTAAAGACAGACTTTTATTTAAAGTAACATCAATACAATTGGTACACATATTTCTATTGGGCTCCACATTGGCCTTTAAACATAATGAGCAAGCAGATTCATCTGTGTCAGACATGTTTAAACAGACTAGCAATGAAGCTATCAAGCTTGGAAATTTCTTTCAATAAGTTTACAAGCAATATAAAAAACGCTGCAGCGCTTTTAAAAACACAAAAAAAACTGTCACAGTTGAAATAACAACGAACTAATACGGTTATAGCAACCAACTTTAAACAGTAAATGTATGAAATTAGCAGAGGATTGCACCCATTAGCAAAAGGATGATTAACCCCTCAATACCCAAAACGGATAATCAATTTAAGATTTAACGCTTTTCTCACAGTCAAACACACTGTCACAGGTCTGCTGTGACTGATTACCTCCCTCAAAAATGAATTTTGAAGACCCCTGAGCTCTCTGGAGACGTCCTGGATCAAAGAGGAAGAAGCAGGAAGACTGTGCTAGAATATTAACTGCGCAACAAGGCGCTAAAAAAAAGGTCCCTCCCACTCATATCACAACAGTGGGAGACCTGATATAACGGTGTCTATGCAGAAATATACGTTAGCCATGTGGAAAAAAATCATGCCCAAAAAGATTTATCACCAAAGTACCTCACAAAATGAATAACATGCCAGTAAACGTTTTTAAAAAACAACTTTCCAGTGTTATGCAAAGTTATCACTAAGCCTGCTACCAGTCGCTTCTACTGCAGTTAAGGCTCATACATTTATTTCAGTACTAACAGTATTTAAAGTTAAATTCTAGTCCCTAGAAAATAACTCAACTGCGCATACATTTATCAGCCTGATACCAGTCGCTACTACTGCATTAAAGGCTGTACTTACGTCATATGGGTAACAGCAGTGTTTTCATAGTCAATTCCATTCCTAGAAAATATTTTACTGCACATACCTCATTTGCGGGGGACCCCGCATGCTATTCCCTTCTCTGAAGATACCCCACTCCTCAGAATGTGCGAGAACAGCCAGTGGATCTTAGTTACGTCTGCTAAGATCATAGAAAAAACGCAGGCAGATTCTTCATCTAAATACTGCCTGAGAGAACAAACAGCACACTCTGGTGCTATTTTAAAATAATAAACTTTTGATTGAAGAATGTTACTCCTATCTCCTCTCACAACCTCCTTTGTTGAGACTTGCAAGAGAATGACTGGGTATGACATGTGAGGGGTGGAGCTATATAGCAGCTCTGCTTGGGTGATCCTCTTGCAACTTCCTGTTGGGAAGGAGAATATATCCCATAAGTAATGGATGACCCGTGGACTGAACACACTTAACAAGAGAAAAAACTAGGCCCCAATAAGTTTTATCACCAAACATATATAAAAAAACGATTAAACATGCCAGCAAACGTTTTAAAATACACTTTTATAAGAGTATGTATCTCTATTAATAAGCCTGATACCAGTCGCTATCACTGCATTTAAGGCTTTACTTACATTAGTTTGGTATCAGCAGCATTTTCTAGCAAATTCCATCCCTAGAAAAATAATTTAACTGCACGAAAACCCGCATGCTATTCCCCCTCTGAAGATGTGAGAACAGCAAAGGATCTTAGTTACTTCTGCTAAGATCATAGAAAACGCAGGCAGATTCTTCTTCTAAATACTGCCTGAGATAAACAGTACACTCCGGTACCATTTAAAAATAACAAACGTTTGATTGAAGAAATAAACGTATAAAACACCACAGTCCTCTTACGACCTCCATCTTAGTTGAGAGTTGCAAGAGGATGACTGGATATGGCAGTGAGGCGAGGAGCTATATAGCAGCTCTGCTGTGGGTAATCCTCTTGCAACTTCCTGTTGGGAAGGAGAATATCCCACAAGTAATGGATGATCCATGGACTGGATACACTTAACAAGAGAAATAAACAATGCATGTCTATCTCGTTAATAACATCCAAACATACTGTGTAGGGAGACCCCTTACCAGAGTCCTTAACCCCCAAAAACACCGTAACAGAGCACAGTCAGTTCTGCTTCAAGCCCCAGAAATAAAACTGCACCTACCTCCATGCTGAGTAACAGCTATTCCTCCAGAGGTCCTGTGGATAAGAAAGGGTCTTAGGCAAATTCACTAAGTCCATTTCCAGGAAGCAAAAATAGGGGAGGCACAGTGAGAGTAAAACCCCACCAGTTCCCAGCATAATTGATCTTCCAGAAGTTGCCCGGTAGAAAAATAGTAAACTTTGGCACCATTTAAATATTTGGCACCAAAATAAAAAAATCTTGATTGAAGAATCTAAACTAACACCTCACTTTACCTCTTCAGTCATTCTCTTTGCCTGTGTTAGTGATAGGGAGTGGGAGGGAAGGGAGGAGCTATATACGCAGCTCTGCTGTGGAGCTCTTTGCCTCCTCCTGCTGACCAGGAGGCGATATCCCATAAGTAAGGATGAAATCCGTGGACTCGTCATATCTTGTAAAAGAAAAAAAGAAAAAATTTAGAGCAGTAGGGAGGGGGGGGGATAAGGGAGAGTGGATCCAAGTGGATGGGGAGAGAATCAGAGAGTAGGGAAAAGTTCTTGGAGGGAGAGGTGGGTAAATGAGCGAGGGGGGAGGGAGTTGGGCAGCTACATACCAGGATGAGTGTGTGCACGAGATAAACGTGCATAATACCTCCTTAGAGGTATATTTTTTTATTTCCTTACATATTCTGGTCCGTGTATACAGGTTTTAAAACTAGTCTAATATAAAAGATGACAGGTGTCAGAAAGAAATACAATTTAGCATTGAAACATTGATCCTTTGGCTCATAAAATGCCACCCGCACTTTCCTAAATTACACCAACATACTTTTTTACTATGGGATTAAAGCTCATTGTAGGCAAGCATTTTCCTTTAGGTACATAAAAGAATGTGGCAAAACATAATAAAATATTTTTACATAAAAAGTTACAGTAAAATCAGTTTAACAGGAAACTGAAGCAAAGCTTTCACTTTCATTGATTATATTTTTTTAAGACTCCATTTGTAAAATATTTACCTTTTAGTGATGGTAAACATTGTAGCACTCCTCCGCCCGCATCTCATACTTAGTTTAGCTGAGTGATGACGAATCCGACTTCATCCAATCGCTGCGTGCCCCACATGGTGTCCAGCGGATAAAGGAATGGTGTGATGTTTACCATCACTAAATGGTAAATATTTTACAAATAAAGAGTCTTACGTAATCAATGAAAGTGCCCCAGTTTTGAAGAATAATTGTATAATAGGGCTGCAACAACTAATCGGTAAGATTGATCATAAAAAGAGTTGTCAAATTATCTCATTATCAATTAGGTGGTCAGCGATTAGTTGGTTAATTGCACAGCACCAGCTGCTTCAATCCGATGAACTCCTGCACATGGTATTGTGCAAACATTTTTATTTTATTTTTTTCTGATTAATTAGATGATTATTGTCCGATTAATTAGATAGAAAAAGGATTTAAAAAAAAATATATAAATAAATTCAATTTTTTTTTTTTTTTGCACAATCTTAGTTGCAGTAGATCAGATTAAAGCAGCTGGTGCTGTGCAACTGACCAACTAATCGCTGACCACCTAACTGATAATGAGATTTGTTGACAACTATTTTTATGATCAAACTTACCAATTAGTTGTTGCAGCCCTATTACATATACTGTTCAGTACATTCATAAAGATTAGTCACTTTAAAGGGACATTTAAAGGACCAGTAAACACAGTAGATTTGCATAATCAGCAAATGCAAGATGAGACAATACAATAGGATTTACTCTGAATTTCAAACAAATTTCAAAGTTATGTATATTTCCACTCCCCCTGTACCATGCGATAGCAATCAGCCAATCACAAATGCATATACGTATAGTCAGTGAATTCTTGCACATGCTCAGTAGGAGCTGGTGACTCAAAAAGTGTAAATATAAAAGAAAGAATGTGCACATTTTTCTTAATAGAAGTAAATTGGAAAATTATTTAAAATTACATGCTGTATCTGAATCATGAAAATTCAATTTGACCTGAGTGTCCCTTTAACATGCTTCTTATGACCTCCACAGTAAAATTGTGGGGGACGTTAAAAACAAACAGTCCTTATAAAGAATTTTATTTAAATTGTGCTGCATAATGTGTGTGTTAGATGGGGAAAGCTAATACATTTATAATGTGAGTGACAAATAAATATGTATGTTGCCAGATGTGATTCTCTAAGTAATATGGTGTGTGTGTGTGTGTGTGTGTGTGTGTGTGTGTGTGTGTGTGTGTGTGTGTGTGTGTGTGTGTGTGTGTATCTCATGTGACTGCATAATGAGCATGTAAATGCTGTGCCCCTGAAATGTACGTTACAATATGGCAGCACACATAGGAAATCAAGCACTGGATCAACACTGTACTTCAAAACAATCTCCTTCAACAGTTTGGGGTAAGAGGAACAGATACAATAGACAGCAGTGATTTTATTTTTACTAAAAAATAGGTTTAAGGGGATTATTAGAAGACAGGTGTTAAGTGTCCCTTTAAAGTGATGGTAAATCCTAGCATTTGTGAATATGCAGCGCCAAGCAGGATTTCCAGCACGGCGAACGCTGCAAACAAATAAAGGAACCTTCAGCATTATTTATGAGCAAGAAAATGATATTTGAGATATATATATATATATATATATATATATATCTAAGTGAAGATTGGAGTAGCCGTGTTAGTCCAGTAGGTAGATGCTCAAAAAACAAAGTATTGCAGTATGCAGCGATACCTTTTTTTTATTGGACTAACATAATATTTAAAAGACAAGATTTCGAGAGTTTTCCTCTCTTCCTCAGGTCTAAAGCAATACTGATCATTCGGATATAGATACACATCCCATACAACAAATGGAAGGGAGGGAGGGGGGTGAGAGGGAGGGGGGTGAGAGGGGGGGTCATAAAAGCAGAGAATGTGTCTGAAGGAGAAAATAGCTGAGAATAGCCAGAAAGAGTAAATAAACAGAGGACAGTAAATAGGCCAGATGAGAGGAAAAACAAAAAGGAAAAAAGAAACCAATATAGGACAATAAGATGAGAGATTATAGAAAGTTATGGTAGTGTGTGAGAAAGCCAGAGTCTACATTAAGTCCTTCATTTCTGGTATTGAAATGTGTGATCATTTTCATCTCAAACGTCTTTCGTTCATGAGAGTCTTTGAAATTCCCTTTAAAAGGGACACTGTACCCAAATTTTTTCTTTTGTGATTCAGATAGATCATGCAATTTGAAGCAACTTTCTAATGTACTCCTATTATCAAATTTTCTTCATTCTCTTGGTATGTTTATTTGAAAAGCAAGAATTTAAGTTTAGATGCCGGCCCATTTTTGGTGATCAACCTGGGTTGTCCTTGCTGATTGGGCAGCACCAATAAACAATTGCTGTCCATGGTTCTGAACCACAAATTTGCTGGCTCCTCAGCTTAGATGCCTTCTTTTTCAAATAAAGATATCAAGAGAACGAAGAAAAATTGATAATAAAAGTAAATTAGAAAGTTGCTTAAAATTGCATGCTCTATCTGAATCACAAAAGAAAAAAATTGGGTACAGTGTCCCTTTAAGAATTTTAATCCTGAGGTTAAGGATGGAGTGACCAGTCTGGGTGAAGTGATGACTTTCTCACATATGGAAAGAAATGCCTTGAAATACTTGAAGAATAATAACATCATCATCAAGCCGGCGGACAAGGGTGGATCAGTAATTATCATGAATACCTAGGACTACACTACAGAAGGTTACAGACAGTTGTCTGATGTAAACTACTACAAAAAACTAGACACGGACCCCACCAAGGAATATTCAGCTAAACTCACAAAACTTATCAAAACATTTCCTAAACACATACAGCAAGAATTAGAAAATCTGGTACCTTCCAATCCTCAGATGGGTACCTTCTACATGCTACCTAAAATCCACAAGCCAGGAAACCCAGGACGCCCCATTATAACAGGTATGGGAACACTCAATGAACAAATATCTGGCCTAATAGAAAACATTCTTAAGCCTCTTGTTATTAAGACTGATAGCTTTATAAAATGTCAGGTTTCTGATGTAAAAAAAAAAATTAAAAAAAAAAAATTATATATATATATATATATATATATATATATATATATATATATATATATATATATATATATATATATGAGACAAAGATAAATAATTTCAGAACTTTTTCCATCTTTAAAGGGACAGTATACACCAATTTTCATATAACTGCATGTAATAGACACTACTATAAAAATAAGATGCAGATACGGATATAAAAATCCAGTATAAATCTGTTTAAAAACTTACTTAGAAGCTCTCAGTTTAGCTTTGTTGAAAAGGTCGCTGGAAAGCCCACTGCAAGTGGGAAATAAGACCCTCCCCCTTCTTTTGCATATGAAAAGACCCTTTACACAAACAGGAGCAAGATGGAGTAGGTATCTGACGGTATTCTAAAACTTTGGGGCCTGGTAAGGAGTCTGAAAATCAGAGTAATGTTATTTATAAAAAATAAAATAAAAATCATGGGCTATATAAATAGATCTGCAAAAAAAATGAGTGTATAATGTACCTTTAATGTGACCTATAAACTGTACAACTCAATTGAAAAACAAACTGAAATATTTTAGGTAAAGGGAAAAACAAAAACTAAAATATGGTTGCATAAGAGTGCACACCCATAAATACTTAATTGAAGCACCTTTTGATTTTATTACAGCACTCAGTCTTTGTGGGTATGAGTTTTTCAGCATGGCACATCTTGACTTGGCAAGATTTGCCCACTCTTCTTTGCAAAAACACTCTAAATCTGTCAGAACGCAAGGGCATCTCCTGTGCACAGCCCTCTTCAGATCACCCCACAGAATTTAAATTGGATTAAGGTCTGGGCCATCCCAAAACTTTAATCTTCTTCTGGGGAAGCCATTCCTTTGTTGATTTGGATGTATGCTTTGGGTTGTTGTCATGCTGAAAGATTAAGTTCCTCATCATGTTCAGCTTTCTAGCAGAAGCCTGAAGGTTTTGTGCCAATATTGTCTGGTATTTGGAACTGTTCATTATTCCCTCTACCTTGACTAAGGCCCCAGTTCCAGCTGAAGAAAAACAGAATTTATGTTTACCTGATAAATTACTTTCTCCAACGGTGTGTCCGGTCCACGGCGTCATCCTTACTTGTGGGATATTCTCTTCCCCAACAGGAAATGGCAAAGAGCCCAGCAAAGCTGGTCACATGATCCCTCCTAGGCTCCGCCTACCCCAGTCATTCGACCGACGTTAAGGAGGAATATTTGCATAGGAGAAACCATATGGTACCGTGGTGACTGTAGTTAAAGAAAACAAAATATCAGACCTGATTAAAAAAAAACCAGGGCGGGCCGTGGACCGGACACACCGTTGGAGAAAGTAATTTATCAGGTAAACATAAATTCTGTTTTCTCCAACATAGGTGTGTCCGGTCCACGGCGTCATCCTTACTTGTGGGAACCAATACCAAAGCTTTAGGACACGGATGAAGGGAGGGAGCAAATCAGGTCACCTAAATGGAAGGCACCACGGCTTGCAAAACCTTTCTCCCAAAAATAGCCTCAGAAGAAGCAAAAGTATCAAACTTGTAAAATTTGGTAAAAGTGTGCAGTGAAGACCAAGTCGCTGCCCTACATATCTGATCAACAGAAGCCTCGTTCTTGAAGGCCCATGTGGAAGCCACAGCCCTGGTGGAATGAGCTGTGATTCTTTCGGGAGGCTGCCGTCCTGCAGTCTCGTAAGCCAATCTGACAGAATGTCGTCCAGGTAAGGTACTACTGCAATGCCCCTTGGTCTTAGCACCGCTAGAAGGGACCCTAGTACCTTTGTGAAAATCCTTGGAGCAGTGGCTAATCCGAAAGGAAGCGCCACGAACTGGTAATGTTTGTCCAGGAATGCGAACCTTAGGAACCGATGATGTTCCTTGTGGATAGGAATATGTAGATACGCATCCTTTAAATCCACCGTGGTCATGAATTGACCTTCCTGGATGGAAGGAAGAATAGTTCGAATGGTTTCCATCTTGAACGATGGAACCTTGAGAAACTTGTTTAAGATCTTGAGATCTAAGATTGGTCTGAACGTTCCCTCTTTTTTGGGAACTATGAACAGATTGGAGTAGAACCCCATCCCTTGTTCTCTTAGTGGAACAGGATGAATCACTCCCATTTTTAACAGGTCTTCTACACAATGTAAGAACGCCTGTCTTTTTATGTGGTCTGAAGACAACTGAGACCTGTGGAACCTCCCCCTTGGGGGAAGTCCCTTGAATTCCAGAAGATAACCCTGGGAGACTATTTCTAGCGCCCAAGGATCCAGAACATCTCTTGCCCAAGCCTGAGCGAAGAGAGAGAGTCTGCCCCCCACCAGATCCGGTCCCGGATCGGGGGCCAATATTTCATGCTGTCTTGGTAGCAGTGGCAGGTTTCTTGGCCTGCTTTCCCTTGTTCCAGCCTTGCATTGGTCTCCAAGCTGGCTTGGCTTGAGAAGTATTACCCTCTTGCTTAGAGGACGTAGCACTTTGGGCTGGTCCGTTTTTACGAAAGGGACGAAAATTAGGTCTATTTTTCGCCTTGAAAGGCCGATCCTGAGGAAGGGCGTGGCCCCTTACCCCCAGTGATATCAGAGATAATCTCTTTCAAGTCAGGGCCAAACAGCGTTTTCCCCTTGAAAGGAATGTTTAGTAGCTTGTTCTTGGAAGACGCATCAGCCGACCAAGATTTCAACCAAAGCGCTCTGCGCGCCACAATAGCAAACCCAGAATTCTTAGCCGCTAACCTAGCCAATTGCAAAGTGGCGTCTAGGGTGAAAGAATTAGCCAATTTGAGAGCACTGATTCTGTCCATAATCTCCTCATAAGGAGGAGAATCACTATCGAGCGCCTTTATCAGCTCATCAAACCAGAAACATGCGGCTGTAGTGACAGGGACAATGCATGAAATTGGTTGTAGAAGGTAACCCTGCTGAACAAACATCTTTTTAAGCAAACCTTCTAATTTTTTATCCATAGGATCTTTGAAAGCACAACTATCCTCTATGGGTATAGTGGTGCGTTTGTTTAAAGTAGAAACCGCTCCCTCGACCTTGGGGACTGTCTGCCATAAGTCCTTTCTGGGGTCGACCATAGGAAACAATTTTTTAAATATGGGGGGAGGGACGAAAGGAATACCGGGCCTTTCCCATTCTTTATTAACAATGTCCGCCACCCGCTTGGGTATAGGAAAAGCTTCTGGGAGCCCCGGCACCTCTAGGAACTTGTCCATTTTACATAGTTTCTCTGGGATGACCAACTTTTCACAATCATCCAGAGTGGATAATACCTCCTTAAGCAGAATGCGGAGATGTTCCAACTTAAATTTAAATGCAATTACATCAGGTTCAGCCTGTTGAGAAATGTTCCCTGAATCAGTAATTTCTCCCTCAGACAAAACCTCCCTGGCCCCCTCAGATTGGGTTAGGGGCCCTTCAGAGATATTAATATCAGCGTCGTCATGCTCTTCAGTAACTAAAACAGAGCAGCCACGCTTACGCTGACAAGGGTTCATTTTGGCTAAAATGTTTTTGACAGAATTATCCATTACAGCCGTTAATTGTTGCATAGTAAGGAGTATTGGCGCGCTAGATGTACTAGGGGCCTCCTGAGTGGGCAAGACTCGTGTAGACGAAGGAGGGAATGATGCAGTACCATGCTTACTCCCCTCACTTGAGGAATCATCTTGGGCATCATTGTCATTATCACATAAATCACATTTATTTAAATGAACAGGAATTCTGGCTTCCCCACATTCAGAACACAGTCTATCTGGTAGTTCAGACATGTTAAACAGGCATAAACTTGATAATAAAGTACAAAAAACGTTTTAAAATAAAACCGTTACTGTCACTTTAAATTTTAAACTGAACACACTTTATTACTGCAATTGCGAAAAAACATGAAGGAATTGTACAAAATTCACCAAATTTTCACCACAGTGTCTTAAAGCCTTAAAAGTATTGCACACCAAATTTGGAAGCTTTAACCCTTAAAATAACGGAACCGGAGCCGTTTTAACACTTTAACCCCTTTACAGTCCCTGGTATCTGCTTTGCTGAGACCCAACCAAACCCAAAGGGGAATACGATACCAAATGACGCCTTCAAAGTCTTTTCTAAGTATCAGAGCTTCTCTCACATGCGACTGCATGCCATGCCTCTCAAAAACAAGTGCGCCACACCGGCGCGAAAATGAGGCTCTGCTTATGCTTTGGGAAAGCCCCTAAGAAATAAGGTGTCTAATACAGTGCCTGCCGATATTATAATATCAATATACCCAGATAAAATGATTCCTCAAGGCTAAATATGTGTTAATATGAATCGATTTAGCCCAGAAAAGTCTACAGTCTTAATAAGCCCTTGTGAAGCCCTTATTTACCATCGTAATAAACATGGCTTACCGGATCCCATAGGGAAAATGACAGCTTCCAGCATTACATCGTCTTGTTAGAATGTGTCATACCTCAAGCAGCAAGAGACTGCACACTGTTCCCCCAACTGAAGTTAATTGCTCTCAACAGTCCTGTGTGGAACAGCCATGGATTTTAGTTACGGTTGCTAAAATCATTTTCCTCATACAAACAGAAATCTTCATCTCTTTTCTGTTTCTGAGTAAATAGTACATACCAGCACTATTTCAAAATAACAAACTCTTGATTGAATAATAAAAACTACAGTTAAACACTAAAAAACTCTAAGCCATCTCCGTGGAGATGTTGCCTGTACAACGGCAAAGAGAATGACTGGGGTAGGCGGAGCCTAGGAGGGATCATGTGACCAGCTTTGCTGGGCTCTTTGCCATTTCCTGTTGGGGAAGAGAATATCCCACAAGTAAGGATGACGCCGTGGACCGGACACACCTATGTTGGAGAAAACAGAATTTATGTTTACCTGATAAATTACTTTCTCCAACGGTGTGTCCGGTCCACGGCGTCATCCTTACTTGTGGGAACCAATACCAAAGCTTTAGGACACGGATGATGGGAGGGAGCAAATCAGGTCACCTAGATGGAAGGCACCACGGTTTGCAAAACCTTTCTCCCAAAAATAGCCTCAGAAGAAGCAAAAGTATCAAATTTGTAAAATTTGGTAAAAGTGTGCAGTGAAGACCAAGTCGCTGCCTTACATATCTGATCAACAGAAGCCTCGTTCTTAAAGGCCCATGTGGAAGCCACGGCCCTAGTGGAATGAGCTGTGATTCTTTCAGGAGGCTGCCGTCCGGCAGTCTCATAAGCCAATCTGATGATGCTTTTAAGCCAAAAAGATAGAGAGGTAGAAGTTGCTTTTTGACCTCTCCTTTTACCAGAATAAACAACAAACAAGGAAGATGTTTGTCTGAAATCCTTTGTAGCATCTAAATAGAATTTTAGAGCACGGACAACGTCCAAATTGAGTAACAAACGTTCCTTCTATGAAACTGGATTCGGACACAAAGAAGGTACAACTATCTCCTGGTTAATATTTTTGTTGGAAACAACCTTCGGAAGAAAACCAGGCTCAGTACGTAAAAACCACCTTATCTGCATGGACCAGATAGGGCGGAGAACACTGCAGAGCAGATAACTCAGAAACTCTTCTAGCAGAAGAAATTGCAACCTAAAACAAAACTTTCCAAGATAATAACTTAATATCTATGGAATGTAAGGGTTCAAACGGAACCCCTTGAAGAACTGAAAGAACTAGATTAAGACTCCAGGGAAGAGTCAAAGGTCTGTAAACAGGCTTGATTCTAACCAGAGCCTGAACAAACGCTTAAACGTCTGGCACAGCTGCCAGCCTTTTGTGAAGTAAAACAGATAAGCAGAGATCTGTCCCTTCAGAGAACTCGCAGAAAATCCTTTCTCCAAACCTTCTTGTAGAAAGGAAAGAAACTTAGGAATTTTTATCTTGTTCCATGGGAATCCTTTAGATTCACACCAACAGATATATTTTTTCCATATATTATGGTAAATTTTTCTAGTTACAGGCTTTCTAGCCTGAATAAGAGTATCTACTACAGAATCTGAAAACCCACGCTTTGATAAAATCAAGCGTTCAAACTCCAAGCAGTCAGTTGGAGGAAAACCAGATTCGGATGTTCAAATGGACCCTGAATAAGAAGGTCCTGTCTCAAAGGTAGCTTCCATGGTGGAGCCGATGACACATTCACCAGGTCTGCATACCAAGTCCTGCGTGGCCACACAGGAACTATCAAGGTCACCGAAGCCCTCTCCAGATTGATCCTGGCTACCAGCCTGGGAATGAGAGGAAACGGTGGGAATACATAAGCTAGGTTGAAGATCCAAGGTGCTACTATTGTATCTAATAGAGTCGCCTTGGGATCCCTGGATTTGGACCCGTAACAAGGGACCATGAAGTTCTGACGAGAGGCCATCAGAACCAAGTCTGGAATGCCCCATAATTGAGTTATTTGGGCAAAGATTTCCAGATGGAGTTCCCACTCCCCCGGATGCTCCTCCATCGCCAGGGAACTCCTTGTTACCCCCCTGATGGTTGATATATGTAACAGTCGTCATGATGACTGATTGAAACCTTATGAATTTGGCCCTTGCTAGTCTAGGCCAAGCCTTGAGAGCATTGAATATCGCTCTCAGTTCCATTATGTTTATCGGGAGAAGAGAGTCTTCCCGAAACCATAGACCCTGAGTTTTCAGGGGTTCCCAGACCGCGCCCCAGCCCACCAGACTGGCGTCGGTCGTGACAATGACCTATTCTGGTCTGCGGAAGCTCATTCCCTGTGACAGGTTGTCCAGGGTCAGCCACCAACGGAGTGAATCTCTGGTTATTTGATCTACTTGTATCGTCTGAGACAAGACTGTATAATCCCCATTCCACTGTCTGAGCATGCCCAGGTGCAATGGTCTTAGATGAATTCGTGCAAAAGGAACTATGTCCATTGCCGCAACCATCAACCCTATTACTTCCATGGACTGCGCTATGGAAGTAATAAGAACAGAATGAAGTACCTGACAAGAGCTTAGAAGTTTTGATTTTCTGGCCTCTGTCAGAAAAACCTTCATTTCTAAGGAAACTATTATTGTTCCCAAGAAGGGAACTCTTGTTGACTGGGACAGAGAACTTTTTTCTATGTTCACTTTCCACCTGTGAGATCTGAGAAAGGCTAGGACAATGTCCGTATGAGCCCTTGCTTTTGACAGAGACGACACCTGAATCAGGATGTCGTCCAAGTAAGGTACTACTGCAATGTCCCTTGGTCTTAGCACCGCTAGAAGGGACCCTAGTACCCTTGTGAAAATCCTTGGAGCAGTGGCTAATCCGAATGGAAGTGCCACAGGTAATGCTTGTCCAGAAAGGCGAACCTTAGGAACCGAAAATGTTCCTTGTGGATAGGAATACGTAGGTACGCATCCTTTAAGTCCACCGTGGTCATGAATTGACCTTCCTGGATGGTAGAAAGGATCGTTCGAATGGTTTCCATTTTGAATGATGAAACCCTTAGAAACTTGTTTAGAATCTTGAGATCTAAAATAGGTCTGAATGTTCCCTCTTATTTGGGAATTATGAACAGGTTGGAGTAAAAACCCATCCCTTGTTCTCCTAATGGAACAGGATGAATCACTCCCATGCTTAACAGGTCTTCTACACAGTGTAAGAATGCCTGTTCGAAGATAATTGAGACCCGTGGAACCTTCCCCTTGGGAGTAGTTCCCTGAATTCCAGGAGATAACCTTGAGAAACTATTTCTAGCGCCCAAGGATCCTGAACATCTCTTGCCCCAACCTGAGCAAAGAGAGAAAGTCTGCCCCCCACCAGATCCTTCCCTGATCGGGGGCCAACACTTCATGCTGTTTTGGTAACAGTGGCAGGTGACTTGGCCTGCTTACCCTTTTTCCAGCCTTGCATCGGCCTCCAGGCTGGCTTGGTTTGAGAAGTATTACCCTCTTGCTTAGAGGGTGTAGAATTTGAGGCTGGTCCGTTTCTGCGAAAGGGACGAAAATTTGGCTTATTTTTAGCCTTAAAAAGACCTATCCTGTGGGAGGGCGTGGCCCTTTCCCCCAGTGATGTCTGAAATAATCTCTTTCAAGTCAGGGCCAAACAGTGTTTTACCCTTGAAAGGGATGTTAAGCAAAAGCGCACTGCGCGCCACGATAGCAAACCCTGAATTATTCGCCGCTAATCTAGCTAATTGCAAAGCGGCATCTAAAATAAAAAAGAGTTAGCCAATTTAAGAGCTTGAACTCTGTCCAAAACCTCCTCGTACGAAGATTCTTTATTAAGCGACTTTTCTAGTTCTTCGAACCAGAAACACGCAGCTGTAGTGACAGGAACAATGCATGAAATTGGTTGTAGAAGGTAACCTTGCTGAACAAACATCTTATTAAGCAAACCCTCTAACCTTTAATCCATAGGATCTTGAAAGCACAACTATCTTCTATAGGAATAGAAGTGCGTTTGTTTAGAGTAGAAACCGCCCCCTCGACCTTGGGGACTGTATGCTATAAGTCCTTTCCGGGGTCGACTATAGGAAACTAATTTCTTAAATATAGGGGGAGGACAAAGGGTATGCCGGGCCTTTCCCACTCCTTATTTACTATGTCCGCCACCCGCTTGGGTATAGGAAAAACATCGGGGGGCACCGGAACCTCTAGGAACTTGTCCATCTTACCTAATTTCTCTGGAATGACCAAATTGTCACAATCATCCAGAGTAGATAATACCTCCTTAAGTAGTGCGTGGAGATGTTGAAATTTAAATTTAAAAGTTACAATATCAGGTTCTGCTTGTTGAGAAATTTTCCCTGAATCTGAAATTTCTCCCTCAGACAAAACCTCCCTCCTGGCCCCTTCAGATAGGTGTGAGGGTATGTCAGAAAAGATATCATCAGCGTCCTCTTGCTCCTCAGTGTTTAAAACAGAGCAATCACGCTTTCTCTGATAAGTAGGCATTTTGGAAAAAAATGCATGCAATAGAATTATCCATTATAGCCATTAATTGTTGTATGGTAATAAGTATTGGCGCACTAGATGTACTAGGGGCCTCTTGTGTGGGCAAAACTGGTGTAGACACAGAAGGGGATGATGCAGTACCATGCTTACTCCCCTCATTAGAGGAATCATCTTGGGCAATATCATATCTATGGCATTATTATCCCTACTTTGTTTGGACATTATGACACAAATATATCACATATATTTAAATGGGGAGACACATTGGCTTTCATACATATAGAACATCGTTATCTGATGGTTCAGACATGTTAAACAGGCTTAAACTTGTTAAAGCACAAAAAACGTTTTACAATAAAACCGTTACTGTCCCTTTAAATTTTAAACTGAACACACTTTATTACTGAATATGTGAAAAAGTATGAAGGAATTGTTCAAATTTCACCAAAATTTCACCACAGTAACTTAAAGCCTTAAAAGTATTGCACACCAAATTTGAAAGCTTTAACCCTTAAAATAACGGAACCGGAGCCGTTTTTACATTTAACCCCTATACAGTCCCAGGTATCTGCTTTGCTGAGACCCAACCAAGCCCAGAGGGGAATACGATACCAAATGATGCCTTCTATAAGCTTTTTCAGTGGTTCTTAGCTCCTCACACATGCATCTGCATGCCATGCTTTCCAAAAACAACTGCGCATTAGAGGCGCGAAAATGAGGCTCTGTCTATGACTAGAAAAGGCCCCCAGTGAAAAAGGTGTCCAATACAGTGCCTGCCGTTTTTATTAAAACAATCCCCAAGATTTAACAACTATTAAAAGTAATAATCTGCCAAATATACTTAGTAAAGTAATCGTTTTAGCCCAGAAAAATGTCTACCAGTTTTTTAAGCCCTAATGAAGCCCTTTATTCTTTTACTTAAACAAAGAAAATGGCTTACCGGTTCCCATAGGGAAAATGACAGCTTCCAGCATTACCGAGTCTTGTTAGAAATGTGTCATACCTCAAGCAGCAAAAGTCTGCTCACTGTTTCCCCCAACTGAAGTTAATTCCTCTCAACAGTCCTGTGTGGAAACAGCCATCGATTTTAGTAACGGTTGCTAAAATCATTTTCCTCTTACAAACAGAAATCTTCATCTCTTTCCTGTTTCAGAGTAAATAGTACATACCAGCACTATTTTAAAATAACAAACTCTTGATTGAAGAATAAAAACTACATTTAAACACCAAAAAACTCTAAGCCATCTCCGTGGAGATGTTGCCTGTACAACGGCAAAGAGAATGACTGGGGAAGGCGGAGCCTAGGAGGGATCATGTGACCAGCTTTGCTGGGCTCTTTGCCATTTCCTGTTGGGGAAGAGAATATCCCACAAGTAAGGATGACGCCGTGGACCGGACACACCTATGTTGGAGAAAACAGCACCAAAGCATGATGCCGACACCACCATGCTTCACTGTTGGTATGGTGTTCTTTTGGTTGTTTTTGCACCAAACATATCTTTTGGAATTATGGCCAAAAAGTTCAACTTTGGTTTCATCAGACCAGAACACCCTTTGCAACATGCTTTTGGGGAAAATTCAAATGCGTTTTTGCAAAATTTAGCCGGGCTTGGATGTTTGTTTGTTTTTTTTAAATAAGAAAAGGCTTCCGTCTTGCCACTCTACCCCATAGCCCAGATATATGAAGAATACGGGCGATTGTTGTCACATGTACCATACAGCCAGTACTTGCCAGATATTCCTACAGCTCCTTTAATGTTGCTGTAGGCCTCTTGGCAGCCTCCCAGACCAGTTTTCTTCTCGTCTTTTCAACAATTTTGGAGGGACATCCAGTTCTTCGTAATGTCACTGTTGCACCATATTTTCTTCACTTGATGATGACTGTCTTCACTGTGTTCCATGGTATATCTAATGCCTTGGAAATTCTTTTGTACCCTTCTCCTGACTGATACCTTTTAACAATGAGATCCCTCTGATGCTTTAGAAGCTTTCTGCAGACCATGTCTTTTGCTGTAGGATGCGACTAACAAAATGTCAGGAAAGACCTACTAGAACAGCTGAACTTTATTTGGAGTTAATCAGAGGCACTTTAAATGATGACAGGTGTGTACTGACTCCTATTTTACATGATTTTGAATGTGATTGCTCAATTCTGAACACAGCTACATCCCCAGTTATAAAAGGGTGTTCACACTTATGCAACCATATTATTTTAGTTTCTTATTTTTATTTCCTTTTACCTAAAAGATTTCAGTTTGTTTTTCAATTGAGTTGTACAGTTTATAGGTCACATTAAAAAGGTGGAAAAGGTTCTGAAAAGATTTATCTTTGCCTTACATTTTTACATCACAGAAACCTGTCATTTTAACAGAGGTGTGTAGACACATACATATATACATATATATACACACACACACACACATATATATATATATACACACACATATACAGGTATACCCTGCTCATACAGCGGGTTAAGGACCGGAGCCCCGCTGTAAAATGAAAACTGCCTTAACCCCTTAGTGACCAGAGCACTTTTCCATTTTCTGTCCGTTTGGGACCAAGGCTATTTTTACATTTCTGCGGTGTTTGTGTTAAGCTGAAATTTTCCTCTTCCTCATTTACTGTACCCACACATATTATATACCATTTTTCTCGCCATTAAATGGACTTTCTAAAAATACCATTATTTTCATCATATCTTACCATTTACTATAAAAAAAAAAAATTATAAAATATGAGGGAAAAATGGAAAAAAAACCACACTTTTTCTAACTTTGAACCCCAAAATCTGTTACATATCTACAACTACCAAAAAACACCCATGCTAAATAGTTTCTAAATTTTGTCCTAAGTTTAGAAATACCCAATGTTAACATGTTCTTTGCTTTTTTTGTAACTTATAGGGCCATAAATACAAGTAGCACTTTGCTATTTTCAAACCATCTTTATCAGGAATCCCTGAATATCCATTGACATGTATATATTTTTTTATAGAAGACATCCCAAAGTATTGATCTAGGCCCATTTTGGTATATTTCATGCCACCATTTCACCGCCAAATGCGATCAAATACAAAAAATCGTTGACTTTTTCACAAACTTTCAGTTTCTCACTGAAATTATTTACAAACTGCTTGTGCAATTATGGCATAAATGGTTGTAAATTCTTCTCTGGGGTCCCCTTTGTTCAAAAATATTAGACATATATGGCTTTGGCATTGCTTTTTGGTAATTAGAAGGCCGCTAAATGCCACTGCGCACCACACGTGTATTATGCCCAGCAGTGAAGGGGTTAATTAGGGAGCATGTAAGGAGCTTTTTGGGGTATTTTTAGCTTTAGTGTAGTGTATTAGACAACCCCAAGTATTGATCTAGGCCCATTTTGGTATATTTCATGGCACCATTTCACCGCCAAATGCGATCAAATTAAAAAAAAAAACGTTCAATTTTTCACAATTTTAGGTTTCTCACTGAAATCGTTTACAAACAGCTTGTGCAATTATGGCACAAATGGTTGTAAATGCTTCTCTGGGATCCCCTTTGTTCAGAAAAAGCAGACATATATGACTTTGGCGTTGCTTTTTGGTCATTAGAATGCTGCTAAATGGCGCTGCGCATCACACGTGTATTATGGCTAGCAGTGAAGGGGTTAATTAGGTAGCTTGTAGGGAGCTTGCAGGGTTAATTTTAGCTTTAGTGTAAAGATCAGCCTCCCACCTGAAACATCAGCCCCTCTGATCCCTCCCAAACATCTCTCTTCCCTCCCCTACCCCACAAATGTCCCCGCCATCTTAAGTACTGGCAGAGTTTCTGCCAGTACTAAAATAAAAGGAAAATTTGGGCTTTTTTGTGCATTTTTTTTTAGCATATTTACATATGCTTCTGTGTAGGATCCCCCTTAGCCCCCAACCTCACTGATCCCCACCAAACAGCTCTCTAACCCGCCCCCTCTGACTTAATGTGCGCCATCTTGGGTACTGGCAGCTGTCTGCCAGTACCCATTTTAGTGAATAATATGCTTTTTTTTATTAAAAAAAAAAATGTCCCTTTTCTGTAGTGTAGCTTCCCCCCCACCCCCCCCAATACCAACCCCCCACCCCTTCCAGATCCCTTAGATGCTTTTGAAAAAAAAAGTGTTTCTCCAACATTGGTGTGTCCGGTCCACGGCGTCATCCTTACTTGTGGGAATATCTCTTCCCCAACAGGAAATGGCAAAGAGTCCCAGCAAAGCTGGCCATATAGTCCCTCCTAGGCTCCGCCCACCCCAGTCATTCTCTTTGCTGTTGCACAGGCAACATCTCCACGGAGATGGTTAAGAGTATGTGTTGTTTAGTTGTAGTTTTTTATTCTACTATCAAGAGTTTGTTATTTTAAAATAGTGCTGGTATGTACTATTTACTCTGAAACAGAAAGAGATGAAGAATTCTGTTTGTGAGAGGAAGATGATTTTAGCAGACAGTAACTAAAATCCTTTGCTGTTTCCACATAGGACTGTTGAGATGAAGTAACTTCAGTTGGGGGAAACAGTTAGCAGACTTTTCTGCTTAAGGTATGACTAGCCATATTTCTAACAAGACTGTGTAATGCTGGAAGGCTGTCATTTCCCCTCATGGGGACCGGTAAGCCATTTTCTTAGTCTCAAACAGAATAAAGGGCTTAATATGGGCTATAAAACTGGTAGACACTTTTATGGGCAAAATCGATTGCTTTATTTGGACATTTTATACATGTTTATGCTGGTATTTCACATTTATAAACTTGGGGAACGTTTTTTTAACGTCAGGCACTATGTTAGACACCTTTTCCAGTCAGGAAGGGCCTTCCCAGTTGTAGGCTGAGCCTCATTTTCGCGCCATTACTGCGCAGTTGTTTTTGAGAGCAAGACATGCAGATGCATGTGTGAGGACCTGAAAATAGTTGGAAAAGTTCCTAGAAGGAGTCATTTGGTATCGTATTCCCCTCTGGGTTTGGTAGAGTCGCAGCAGAGGCTGTAGCTGGGACTGTAGAGGGGTTAAAACTGTAACTGGCTCCGGTTTCGTTATTTTAAGGGTTAAAGCTCTGAAAATTGGCGTGCAATACTTTTAATGCTTTAAGACACTGTGGTGAAATTTTGGTAAATTTTGAACAATTCCTTCATATTTTTTCACATATTCAGTAATAAAGTGTGCTCTGTTTAAAATTTAAAGAGACAGTAACGGTTTTGATTTAAAACGGTTTTTGTGTTTTGCTGACAAGTTTAAGCCTGTTTAACATGTCTGTGCCTTCAGATAAGCTATGTTCTATATGTATGAAAGTCAATGTATCTCCCCCTTCTAAATTATGTGATAATTGTGCTAAAGCGTCCAAACAAAGTAAGGACAGTACTGTCACAGATAATGAAGTTGCCCAAGATGATTCATCAGATGAAGGGAGTAGACATGGTTCTACATCATCTCCTTCTGTGTCTACACCAGTTTTGCCCACGCAGGAGGAACCTAGTACTTCTAGCGCGCCAATGCTTATTACCATGCAACAATTGACGGCTGTAATGGATAACTCCATAGCAAATATTTTATCCAAAATGCCTGCATATCAGAGAAAGCGCGATTGCTCTGTTTTAAACACTGAAGAGCAGGAAGGCGCTGATGATAATTGTTCTGTCATACCCTCACACCAATCTGAAGGGGCCATGAGGGAGGTTTTGTCAGACGGGAAAATTTCAGATTCAGGAAAAAATTCCCAACAGGCTGAACCTGATGTTGTGACATTTAAATTTAAATTAGAACATCTCCGTGCACTGCTTAAGGAGGTATTATCTACTCTGGATGATTGTGACAACCTGGTCATTCCAGAAAAATTATGCAAGAGGGACAAGTTCCTAGAGGTTCCGGTGCACCCCGACGCTTTTCCTATACCCAAGCGGGTGGCGGACATAGTGAATAAGGAATGGGAGAAGCCCGGCATACCTTTTGTGCCCCCTCCTATATTTAAGAAATTAATTCCTATGGTCGACCCCAGAAAGGACTTATGGCAGACAGTCCCTAAGGTCGATGGGGCAGTTTCTACTCTAAACAAGCGCACTACTATTCCTATCGAGGATAATTGTGCTTTCAAAGATCCTATGGATAAAAAATTGGAGGGTTTGCTTAAAAAGATTTTTATACAGCAAGGTTACCTTCTTCAACCCATTTCGTTCATTGTTCCTGTCACTACAGCAGCGTGGTTCTAGTTCGAGGAACTAGAAAAGTCGCTCAGTAGAGAGACTCCATATGAGGAGGTTATGGACAGAGTTCACGCACTTAAGTTGGCCAACTCTTTTATTTTAGATGCCGCTTTGCAAATAGCTAGATTAGCGGCGAAAAATTCAGAGTTTGCAATTGTGGCGCGCAGAGCGCTTTGGCTAAAGTCTTGGTCAGCGGATGTATCATCCAAGACAAAATTGCTTAACATCCCCTTCAAGGGTAAAACTCTCTTTGGACCAGAATTGAAAGAGATTATCTCAGACATCACTGGCGGAAAGGGCCACGCCCTCCCACAAGATAGGCTTTTCAAAGCCAAGAATAAGTCTAATTTTCGTTCCTTTCGTAATTTCAGGAACGGACCGGGCTCTAATTCTGCATCCTCTAAACAAGAGGGTAATACCTCACAGACCAAACCAGCCTGGAAACCGATGCAAGGCTGGAACAAGGGTAAGCAGGCCAAGAAGCCTGCCGCTGCTAACAAAACAGCATGAAGGAGTAGCCCCCGATCCGGGACCGGATCTAGTGGGGGGCAGACTCTCTCTCTTTGCTCAGGCTTGGGCAAGAGATGTTCAGGATCCCTGGACGCTAGAAATAGTTTCTCAGGGTTATCTTCTGGAATTCAAGGAACTACCCCCAAGGGGAAAGTTCCACATGTCTCACTTATCCTCAAACTAAATAAAGAGACAGGCATTCTTACATTGTGTAGAAGACCTGTTAAGGATGGGAGAACACCCAGTTCCAACGGCGGAACAAGGAATGGGATTTTACTCAAATCTGTTTGTGGTTCCCAAAAAAGAGGGAACTTTCAGACCAATCCTGGATCTAAAGATCCTAAACAAATTTCTCAGAGTACCATCGTTCAAGATGGAAACCATTCAAACGATTCTACCCACAATTCAGGAAGGTCAATTTATGACTACCGTGGATCTAAAGGATGCGTATCTACATATCCCTATCCACAAGCAACATCATCAGTTCCTAAGGTTCGCCTTTCTGGACAAACATTACCAGTTTGTGGCCCTCCCATTCGGGTTAGCCACTGCTCCAAGGATTTTCACAAAGGTACTCGGATCCCTTCTAGCGGTTCTAAGACCAAGGGGCATTGCAGTAGTACCGTACTTGGACGACATTCTAGTACAAGCGTCGTCTCTTTCAAAGGCAAAGGCTCATACAGACATCGTTCTGGCCTTTCTCAGATCTCACGGATGGAAGGTGAACATAGAAAAAAGTTCCCTGTCTCCGTCGACAAGAGTTCCCTTCTTGGGAACAATAATAGATTCCTTAGAAATGAGGATTTTCTTGACAGATGTCAGAAAGTCAAAACTTCTAAACGCTTGTCAAGTTCTTCATTCTATTCCTCGTCCTTCCGTAGCTCAGTGCATGGAAGTAGTAGGATTGATGGTTGCAGCAATGGACATAGTTCCTTTTGCGCGAATTCATCTAAGACCATTACAACTGTGCATGCTGAAACAGTGGAATGGGGATTATACAGACTTGTCTCCAGTGATTCAAGTAGATCAGAAGACCAGAGACTCACTCCGTTGGTGGCTAACCCAGGATCACCTATCCCAGGGAATGAGCTTCCGCAGACCAGAGTGGGTCATCGTCACGACCGACGCCAGCCTAGTGGGCTGGGGCGCGGTCTGGGAATCCCTGAAAGCTCAGGGACTGTGGTCTCAGGAAGAGTCTCTTCTCCCGATAAACATTCTGGAACTAAGAGCGATATTCAATGCTCTCCAGGCTTGGCCTCAGCTAGCAAAGGCCAGATTCATAAGATTCCAATCAGACAACATGACGACTGTTGCGTATCTCAATCATCAGGGGGGAACAAGGAGTTCCCTGGCGATGAAAGAAGTGACCAAAATAATACAATGGGCGGAGAATCACTCCTGCCATCTATCTGCGATCCACATTCCAGGTGTGGAAAACTGGGAAGCGGATTATTTGAGTCGTCAGACATTCCATCCGGGGCAGTGGGAACTCCACCCGGAGATCTTTGCCCGGTTGACGCAACTATGGGGCATTCCAGATATGGATCTGATGGCGTCCCGTCAGAACTTCAAGGTTCCTTGCTACGGGTCCAGATCCAGGGATCCCAAGGCGACTCTAGTGGATGCACTAGTAGCGCCTTGGACCTTCAACCTAGCTTATGTGTTTCCACCGTTTCCTCTCATTCCCAGGCTGGTAGCCAGGATCAAACAGGAGAGGGCCTCTGTGATCTTGATAGCTCCTGCGTGGCCACGCAGGACTTGGTATGCAGACCTGGTGAATATGTCATCGGTTCCACCATGGAAGCTACCTTTGAGACAGGACCTTCTGGTTCAGGGTCCATTCGAACATCCACATCTGGTCTCCCTCCAGCTGACGGCTTGGAGATTGAACACTTGATTCTATCAAAGCGTGGATTTTCAGATTCTGTGATAGATACTCTGGTTCAGGCCAGAAAACCGGTAACTAGAAAGATTTACCATAAAATATGGAAAAGATATATCTGTTGGTGTGAATCCAAGGGATTCCCATGGAATAAGATAAAGATTCCTAGGATTCTTTCCTTTCTACAAGAAGGTTTGGATAAAGGATTATCTGCGAGTTCTCTAAAGGGACAGATTTCTGCTTTATCTGTCCTACTGCACAAACGACTGGCAGTTGTGCCAGATGTTCAAGCATTTGTTCAGGCTTTGGTTCTGAAAATAGTTGGAAAAGTTCCTAGAAGGCGTCATTTGGTATCGTATTCCCCTCTGGGCTTGGTAGAGTCGCAGCAAAGGCTGTAGCTGGGACTGTAGAGGGGTTAAAACTGTAACCGGCTCCGGTTTCGTTATTTTAAGGGTTAAAGCTCTGAAAATTGGTGTGCAATACTTTTAATGCTTTAAGACACTGTGGTGAAATTTCTCTAAAGGGACAGATTTCTGCTTTATCTGTCCTACTACACAAACGACTGGCAGTTGTGCCAGATGTTCAAGCATTTGTTCAAGCTTTGGTTAGGATCAAGCCTGTTTACAGACCTTTGACTCCTCCCTGGAGTTTAAATCTAGTTCTTTCAGTTCTTCAAGGGGTTCCGTTTGAACCTTTACATTCCGTAGATATTAAGTTGTTATCTTGGAAAGTTTTGTTTTTGGTTGCTATTTCTTCTGCTAGAAGAGTTTGAGTTATCTGCTCTACAATGTACTCCACCCTATCTGGTGTTCCATTCAGATAAGGTTGTTTTGCGTACTAAGCCTGGTTTTCTACCAAAGGTTGTTTCCAACAAAAATATTAATCAGGAGATAGTTGTACCTTCTTTGTGTCCGAATCCAGTTTCAAAGAAGGAACGTTTGCTACACAATTTAGATGTAGTCCGTGCTCTAAAATTCTACTTAGAAGCTACGAAAGACTTCAGACAAACTTCTTCTCTGTTTGTCGTCTATTCTGGTAAAAGGAGAGGTCAAAAAGCAACTTCTACCTCTCTTTCCTTTTGGCTTAAAAGCATCATCCGATTGGCTTATGAGACTGCCGGACGGCAGCCTCCTGAAAGAATCACAGCTCACTCCACTAGGGATGTAGCTTCCACATGGGCCTTCAAGAACGAGGCTTCTGTTGATCAGATATGTAAGGCAGCGACTTGGTCTTCACTGCACACTTTTGCCAAATTTTACAAATTTGATACTTTTGCTTCTTCGGAGGCTATTTTTGGGAGAAAGGTTTTGCAAGCCGTGGTGCCTTCCATTTAGGTGACCTGATTTCCTCCCTCCCTTCATCCGTGTCCTAAAGCTTTGGTATTGGTTCCCACAAGTAAGGATGACGCCGTGGACCGGACACACCAATGTTGGAGAAAACAGAATTTATGCTTACCTGATAAATTACTTTCTCCAACGGTGTGTCCGGTCCACGGCCCGCCCTGGTTTTTTAATCAGGTCCGATGAATTATTTTCTCTAACTACAGTCACCACGACACCATATGGTTTCTCCTATTTTTTCCTCCTGTCCGTCGGTCGAATGACTGGGGTGGGCGGAGCCTAGGAGGGACTATATGCACAGAGTGGCTCTCTCTGCATCGGATGGCCAGAAAGTGTTATTGCAGGATGCCTCGATGTCGAGGCATCACTACAATAACCGGAAAGCAGCTGGAAGCGAGCAGGATCGCTTCCAGCTGCTTTCCAGACTGAGGACGTGCAGGGTACGTCCTTGGTCGTTAACTGACATCCTTTAAAGGATGTACCCAGTCGTTAAGGGGTTAAAGTGAAACATGGCAGTTTTAGCTTTCTTTTCACTTGCCAGTGTGTTTAAAAACATGTTTGAACTAACATAAATTAGGGGTGCAATAGCTCTAAGTTTAGTTTAACACTAGCACAGCACAGTATTCAATTAGTATTCAATAAATACTGTACATGTAAAATAGTGACAATTACTGTAGTAAAATTTGCAAGACTATAGCACTGAGACACAGATTGCCCTGTAATGCTGTAAACAGAGTGAACTGCACATAATAAAATGGTGGCAGTCACTTTTCTCACAAAGATTACACCACTGTTTCAAAATCCTTGGAGGTTAAACTTCAGTTTCACAAAGCGCTGTATTAGCGAAGCGCTGTAAAGTGAGGTATACCTGTAAAATTTTATATATATATATATATATATATATATATATATATATATATATATATATATATATATATATATATATATATATATATATATATATATATACACACACACATATACATATATACATCCACCCCATGTGCATGCTAAAAAAGCAATATATAATTTAAGAATACAATATGAACATACAAAAATCCATATATTTATATGGTACAAGGGTTAATCCAAAATAATGGAAAACATATCTAACAATACTATATATATTTCTAACAGGTGTATTTTAAATAAAAGTATTTAAATTGAAACCAAAAGGTACTAGGGTTTTAAAATCAAAGATTAATTATGCTTCTGCTCTTAAAAGTTTATTATTTATATCTCCTCCCCCCCCCCCCCCCCCCGATCTGATTTTCTTTTTTTTTTTTTTTTTTTTTTTTTAAATACCCCAATATTGAAAACCCTTAGTGTTTTGTGCATGCGATTCTCTGAAATGTTTCGAAAGGAGGGGACCCTCAAATCCGTGTTCAATGTTCAGTAAGTGTTACCTGATCCTATACCTTAATGGGCGGGAGTTCTCCCGAAATACTGCCTGGAACAGGGACATTGAATTAAATAAAATTACATTGTCAATGCATCTTATCAAATCTTTAATGTTATATTCCTTTTTGGTGACTGTGGAGGTGACAATTTTCGCTTTTTTACTAAATTGGCAGGATTTACAATTAAAGGGACAGTCTAGTCCAAAACTAAACTTTCATGATTCAGATAGAGAATGTAATTTTTAACAATTTTCCCAATTTACTTTTATCACCAATTTTGCTTTGTTCTCTTTGTATTTTTAGTTGAAAGCTAAACCAAGGAGGTTCATATGCTAATTTCTAAGCTTTTGAAAGCCGCCTCTTCTCTCAGGGCATTCTGACAGTTGTTCACCCCTAGAGGGTGTTAGTTCACGTTCATCATATAGATAACTGTGCTCAAGCACGTGGAGTTCCAGTAAGCAAGCTCTGATTGGCTAAAATGGATGTCTGTCAAAAAAACTGAAATAAGGGGGCAGTTTGCAGAGGCTTAGATACAAGGTAACCACAGAGGTAAAACATAATTTATGCTTACCTGATAAATTTATTTCTCTTGTAGTGTAGTCAGTCCACGGGTCATCCATTACTTATGGAATATATCTCTTCCTAACAGGAAGCTGCAAGAGGATCACCCAAGCAGAGCTGCTATATAGCTCCTCCCCTCACATGTCATATTCAGTCATTCGACCAAAACCAGACGAGAAAGGAGAAACCATAGGGTGCAGTGGTGACTGGAGTTTAATTAAAATTTAGATCTGCCTTAAAGACAGGGCGGGCCATGGACTGACTACACTACAAGAGAAATAAATTTATCAGGTAAGCATAAATTATGTTTTCTCTTGTTAAGTGTAGTCAGTCCACGGGTCATCCATTACTTATGGAATACCAATACCAAAGCTAAAGTACACGGATGAAAGGAGGGACAAGGCAGGAACATTAAACAGAAGGAACCACTGCCTGAAGTACCTTTCTCCCAAAAACAGCCTCCGAAGAAGCAAAAGTGTCAAATTTGTAAAATTTTGAAAAAGTGTGAAGTAAAGACCAAGTTGCAGCCTTGCAAATCTGTTCAGAGGCCTCATTTTTAAAGGCCCAGGTGGCAGTCACAGCTCTAGTAGAATGAGCTGTAATCCTTTCAGGAGGCTGCTGTCCAGCAGTCTCATAGGCTAAACGTATTATGCTACGAAGCCAAAAAGAGAGAGGTAGCCGAAGCCTTTTGACCTCTTCTCTGTCCAGAGTAAATGACAAACAGGGAAGAAGTTTGACGAAAATCCTTAGTTGCCTGCAAATAGAACTTCAGGGCACGGAATACGTCCAGATTATGCAAAAGACGTTCCTTCTTTGAAGAAGGGTTAGGACACAGTGATGGAACAACAATCTCTTGATTGATATTCCTTTTAGTAACTACCTTAGCTAAGAACCCAGGTTTAGTACGCAGAACTACCTTGTCTGAATGAAAAATCAGATAATGTAAGGCAGATAACTCAGACACTCTTCGAGCCGAGGAAATAGCCATCAAAAACAGAACCTTCCAGGATAACAAGCTTGATATCAATGGAATGAAGGGGTTCAAATGGAATGCCTTGAAGAACGTTAAAAACTAAGTTTAAGCTCCACGGCGGATCAACAGTCTTAAACACAGGCTTAATCCTAGCTAAAGCCTGAACGTCTGTAACTTCAGCCAGACGTTTGTGTAGAAGGACAGAGCAGAAATCTGTCCCTTTAACAAACTAGCAGATAAGCCCTTTTCTAAACCCTCTTGTAGAAAGGACAATATCCTAGGAATCCTAACCTTACTCCATGAGTAACACTTGGATTCGCACCAATATAAATATTTACGCCATATCTTATGGTAAATTTTTCTGGTAACAGGCTTCCTAGCCTGTATTAAGGTATCAATAACCGACTCCGAGAAGCCACGCTTTGATAGAATCAAGCGTTCAATCTCCATGCAGTCAGCCTCAGAGAAATTAGATTTGGATGGTTGAAAGGACCCTGAATTAGAAGGTCCTGTCTCAGAGGCAGAGACCACGGTGGACAGGACGACATGTCCACTAGGTCTGCATACCAGGTCCTGCGTGGCCACGCAGGCGCTATCAGAATCACCGAAGCTCTCTCCTGTTTGATCTTGGCAATCAAACGAGGAAGCATTGGGAATGGTGGAAACACATAAGCCATGATGAAGACCCAAGGGGCTGTCAGAGCATCTATCAGCACCGCTCCCGGGTCCCTGGACCTGGATCCGTAACAAGGAAGCTTGGCGTTCTGGCGAGACGCCATGAGATCCAGATCTGGTTTGCCCCAACGATGAATCAGTTGAGCAAAGATCTCCGGATGAAGTTCCCACTCCCCCCGGATGAAAAGTCTGGCGACTTAGAAAATCCGCCTCCCAGTTCTCCACGCCTGGGATGTAAATCTCTGACAGGTGGCAAGAGTGAGACTCTGCCCAGCGAATTATCTTTGAGACTTCCAACATCGCTAGGGAACTTCTGGTTCCCCCTTGATGGTTGATGTAAGCCACAGTCGTGATGTTGTCCGACTGAAATCTGATGAACCTCAGAGTTGCTAACTGAGGCCAAGCTAGGAGAGCATTGAATATTGCTCTTAATTCCAGAATATTTATTGGGAGGAGTTTCTCCTCCTGAGTCCATAATCCCTGAGCCTTCAGGGAGTTCCAGACTGCGCCCCAGCCTAGAAGGCTGGCGTCTGTTACAATCGTCCAATCTGGCCTGCGAAAGGTCATCCCCTTGGACAGATGTGGCCGAGAAAGCCACCATAGAAGAGAATCTCTGGTCTCTTGATCCAGACTTAGTAGGGGGGACAAATCTGAGTAATCCCCGTTCCACTGACTTAGCATGCACAATTGCAGCAGTCTGAGATGCAGGCGCGCAAATGGTACTATGTCCATTGCCGCTACCATTAAGCCGATTACTTCCATGCACTGAGCTACTGACGGGTGTGGAATGGAATGAAGGACACGGCAAGCATTTAGAAGTTTTGATAACCTGGCCTCTGTCAGGTAAATTTTCATCTCTACAGAATCTATAAGAGTCCCTAGAAAGGGAACCCTTGTAAGTGGTAATAGAGAACTCTTTTCCACGTTCACCTTCCACCCATGCGACCTCAGAAATGCCAGAACTATCTCTGTATGAGACTTGGCAGTTTGAAAACTTGACGCTTGTATCAGAATGTCGTCTAGGTAGGGAGTCACCGCTATGCCTCGCGGTCTTAGTACCGCCAGAAGTGAGCCCAGAACTTTTGTAAAGATTCTTGAGCCGTAGCTAATCCAAAGGGAAGAGCTACAAACTGGTAATGCCTGTCTAGGAAAGCAAATCTTAGGTACCGATAATGATCCTTGTGAATCGGTATGTGAAGGTAGGCATCCTTTAAGTCCACTGTGGTCATGTACTGACCCTCTTGGATCATGGGAAGGATGGTTCGAATAGTTTCCATTTTGAATGATGGAACTCTTAGAAATTTGTTTTTAAGTCCAAGATTGGTCTGAAGGTTCCCTCTTTCTTGGGAACCACAAATAGATTTGAATAGAATCCTTGCCCGTGTTCTGTCCGCGGAACTGGGTGGATCACTCCCATTAGTAAGAGGTCTTGTACACAGCGTAGAAACGCCTCTTTCTTTATTTGGTTTGCTGATAACCTTGAAAGATGAAATCTCCCTCGTGGAGGAGAAGTTTTGAAGTCCAGGAGATATCCCTGAGATATGATCTCCAACGCCCAGGGATCCTGGACATCTCTTGCCCAAGCCTGGGCGAAGAGAGAAAGTCTGACCCCACTAGATCCGTTTCCGGATAGGGGGCCCTCTCTTCATGCTGTCTTAGGGACAGCAGCAGGTTTCTTGGCCTGCTTGCCCTTGTTCCAGGACTGGTTAACTTTCCAGCCCTGCCTGTAACGAGCAACAGCTCCTTCCTGTTTTGGAGCGGAGGAAGTTGATGCTGCTCCTGCCTTGAAGTTACGAAAGGCACGAAAATTAGACTGTTTGGCCTTTGATTTGGCCCTGTCCTGAGGTAGAGCATGGCCCTTACCTCCCGTAATGTCAGCTATAATTTCTTTCAAGCCGGGCCCGAATAAGGTCTGCCCTTTGAAAGCAATATTAAGCAATTTAGATTTAGAAGTCACGTCAGCTGACCAGGATTTAAGCCATAGCGCTCTGCGCGCTTGGATGGCGAATCCGGAGTTCTTAGCCGTAAGTTTGGTTAAATGTACGACGGCATGAGAAACAAATGCGTTAGCTAGCTTAAGTGCTTTAAGCTTGTTCATAATTTCATCCAATGGAGCTGTGCGAATGGCCTCTTCCAGAGACTCAAACCAGAATGCCGCCGCAGCAGTGACAGGCGCAATGCATGCAAGGGGCTGTAAGATAAAACCTTGTTGAACAAACATTTTCTTAAGGTAACCCTCTAATTTCTTATCCATTGGATCTGAAAAGGCACAACTATCCTCCACCGGGATAGTGGTACGCTTAGCTAAAGTAGAAACTGCTCCCTCCACCTTAGGGACCGTCTGCCATAAGTCTCGTGTGGTGGCGTCTATAGGAAACATTTTCCTAAATATGGGAGGAGGGGAAAAAGGCACACCAGGTCTATCCCACTCCTTGCTAATAATCTCTGTAAGCCTTTTAGGTATAGGAAACACGTCAGTACACACCGGTACCGCATAGTATCTATCCAACCTACATAATTTTTCTGGAATTGCAACCGTGTTACAATCATTCAGAGCCGCTAATACCTCCCCTAGCAATATGCGGAGGTTCTCAAGCTTAAATTTAAAATTAGAAATCTCTGAATCCAGTCTCCCTGAATCAGATCCGTCACCCACAGAATGAAGCTCTCCGTCTTCATGTTCTGCAAACTGTGACGCAGTATCTGACATGGCTCTCACCTCATCCGCGCGCTCTGTCCTTAACCCAGAGCTATCGCGCTTGCCTCTTAATTCTGGCAATTTAGATAATACTTCTGTCATAACAGTAGCCATGTCTTGCAAAGTGATTTGTAAGGGCCTCCCTGATGTACTTGGCGCCACAAAATCACGCACCTCCTGAGCGGGAGGCGAAGGTACTGACACGTGAGGAGAGTTAGTCGGCATAACTTCCCCCTCGTTGTCTGGTGATAATTTCTTTACATGTAAAGATTGACTTTTATTTAAAGTAACATCAATGCAATTAGTACACAAATTTCTATTGGGCTCCACATTGGCCTTTAAACATAGTGAACAAAGAGATTCATCTGTGTCAGACATGTTTAAACAGACTAGCAATGAGACTAGCAAGCTTGGAAATACTTTTCTAAATAAATTTACAAGCAATATAAAAAAAGCTACTGTGCCTTTAAGAAGCACAAAAAGCTGTCACAGTTGAAATAACAATGAACCAAAATAGTTATAGCAACCAATTTTTCACAGTAAATGTATTAAGTTAGCAAAGGATTGCACCCACCAGCAAATGGATGATTAACCCCTTAATACCCAAAAACGGATAACAATTTAATAATTAACGTTTTTATCACAGTCAAAACACACTGTCACAGGTCTGCTGTGACTGATTACCTCCCTCAAAATGAATTTTGAAGACCCCTGAGCTCTCTAGAGACGATCTGGATCATGGAGGATGAAGTAGACAGATTGTGACTGAATTTTTACTGCGCAAAAAAGCGCTAAAATAGGCCCCTCCCACTCATATTACAACAGTGGGGAAGCTCAGAAAACTGTTTCTATGCAGAAAACAAAGATGGCCATGTGGTAAAAATCATGCCCCAATAAGTTTTATCACCAAGTACCTCACAAAAAACTATTAAACATGCCAGTAAACGTTTTAAAAATACATTTGAAAAGTTATGAAGTGTTATTAATAAGCCTGCTACCAGTCGCTGTTACTGCAGTTAAGGCTCATACATTATTTCAGTATTAACAGTATTTTCAGAGTCAATTCCATTCCTTAGAAAAATACATTCAGTGTACACACACTCATCAGCCTAATACCAGTCGCTATCACTGCATTTAAGGCTGAACTTACGTTACATTGGTATCAGCAGTATTTTCTCAGTCAATTCCATTCCTCAGAAAAATAATTTACTGCACATACCTCTTTTGCAGGGGGGCCCTGCATGCTATTCCCCTTTTCTGAAGTTACCTCACTCCTCAGATGAGAACAGCCAGTGGATCTTAGTTACGTCTGCTAAGATCATAGAAAACGCAGGCAGATTCTTCTTCTAATGCTGCCTGAGAACAAACAGCACACTCCGGTGCCATTTAAAATAACAAACTTTTGATTGAAGAAATAAACTAAGTTAAAAAACACCACAGACCTCTCACAGCGACCTATCTTTAGTTAGGCTGCAAGAGAATGACTGAATATGACATGTGAGGGGAGGAGCTATATAGCAGCTCTGCTTGGGTGATCCTCTTGCAGCTTCCTGTTAGGAAGAGATATATTCCATAAGTAATGGATAACCCGTGGACTGACTACACTTAACAAGAGAAAAAGTGTATTTATATAACTGTGTTGGTAATGCAAAACTAGGGAATGGGTAATAAAAAGGGATTATCTATCTTTTCAAACAATAAAAATTCTGGTGTAGACTGTCCCTTTAATGCATGGATAAAAACCTTCCAATTTGTTACCTGTGAGATCTGTGTAATAATTACTATTCTTTTCTCGTGGAATAGTGCTAGAATGTTTTTTTAAATTTCTGGCTTTTCTCTAAACCATTCTGGGTTTGTCAGATAATTCTCCTATATATGGATCTCGTTGTAATAAATGTCAATGTTTATCAAAAATACCTTTGAAGTTTGTGTTAATGTTGTAATCTGTTATGAATGGTATATCCAGTCTGTCTTCATTTTTTTGTGGATTGTATTAATTTCCGATTTTTATTTGTATTTATATTTTGTAGGAGGATTCCTCTTTCCTTTGATCTAACTTCTATAATTTTGCTTGGGTTTATTACATCCCGATTATATCCTCTTTCCAGATTTACTTTCTAGGAAGGTAGCCTGTCTATCATAATCTTCCAATTCTGCTACAATTTCTTCTCATTCTTTGAAATTGACTTTTTGGTATATTACCCAGTCATTTTATATAATGGCAGCTTTTATCATGTATAAAGTTGTTCGAGTCAACTTGTTTAAAATGTGTGGTAGTAATATTTAGACCTTCTATTTCTACATCTATGTCTAGATAACTTATTTTTTTTAACTGCTATGGTGTGTAAAACCAACACCATATTTATAAGTATCAATGTCATCTTTAAATAATTAAAGTAATTCTGGGTCTCCCTTCCAAACTATGAAAATATAATTGATGAAACGGCGATAGAGCACCAAGTTCAACTCCAGCTATGCTAATCTATTTATAACCTACTGTTTAGCTGAAACATGTCGAACTGCCCTGTATTTCACTGAAAGAGAAGGAACTTGCTGCTAACTGATCATCTAAAGTAAGAGAAGGATTTGATCATTCTAGACATCTCTCTGTCTGGTAAGACACAAGGCTAATGAGCACTCCGTGTGAAATATTGCCTACTATTATGCTGGTATAAAGACCTTGACAAAGAAATTTTTCAACAATTCGGTGGACACCAAGGTATCTACTATCCATGCCGACAATCTGAACACCAGAATGGACAAAAAACATATACGTGACCAATACGTCAGCGAATCCGGAAGTGGCAGTGTAAACGCTGAGACTGACAAGAAGGGTACGTGAGAAAGGGTAAGGTTGGAGAAACCAAAATATAACAAGCACTTTCAGTGAGTAGAAGACCATTGGCTATTGGGACATAACCGTCTATTGAAACGCTATAAATGAATATAAGTTAAAGTAACAGTACACTAAAATTATTTTTCCATTAATGTATTTTAAAATTACTTGTTATACCAGCTGCAGAGTATAAATTATTTTAGAAATTGCATTTTAGGTTTATTTGTATATATTAAGTAGCTGGTTTTGTGCTTTGAAACCACAGCCTATTACAATGGGTTGAACTTAAAAGGAACAGTCAACACCAGAATTTTTGTTGTTTTAAAAGATAGATAATACCTTAATTACCAATTCTCCAGTTTTGCCTAACCAACACAGTTGTATAATTATACATGTTTTACCTCTGTACCCCAAGGCAGAATACTGTGGGATGTGCGATCTCATCGCAGAATCTGTAGTGTGTCTGCAGAAAGTCCGGACGTGACCGTAAAAAAAAATAAAAAAAAATTGCCTGCACTTTTCATTTTTACCTGCAGGTGTCACTGTTCCGTTCCATCTCTGTGTAAATATTTACTACGTTCCTCTGTTTTCAATTTCTTCTCTCTTCCTGAACTCAAGTGTGGAGGGTAACAGATTGCAGAAAAGGTAAGTCAGGGCTTAAACAGACATACACCCAAGTTTTCTGTGTGCTAAAGTTTTAATCTATCATGATATACATGTAAGTGAATTGGTAAACTTATCGGAAGTGTGTGTATATATTTTTTCATAATGCTCTCCCAACCCAAGCTGCTTGCTTAGAGACAATCCTCAACTCTGACTTCCCACTCCCTTCTCTGTCTGCGCACCTTCATGCCTCAATTTAGATTATTTGCCTGCCACAATCGCTACCTGGACCTGAAGCAAATCTACTTGTTTCACTAGATGAAGACACTGCTTCACATTCTAGGGCTCCTTGCACAGACCTGCCCCTGCATCAGAACACAGCATGGTGACTCACAAGATATTATATACCGGACATCAGGTACTGACACAGCATAACAATCTCTGAACTGGTATCCCATTGCTGTGCACTGATGCAGGGGCAGATCTGTACAAGAAGCCCCATAATGTGTAGCAGTGTCTTCATCTAGTGAAACAAGTAGAGTTGCTTCAGGTCCGGCTAGCGATCCACAGTAAATTTGTGTGGGCAGGCAAATAATTCAAATTGAGGAAACACATCGCAACTGAACGCTGCTACACTGTAGGGTGTCAAGGAGCCCACGATATAGTCTTCATGATCTAATCTGAGTTTATGACATAGGCAGCTGCTGCGTAGAACATGCATTGCCGGTCTTCTTTATATGGAGCTGCTCCACACACAGTGTTCTGTCTGGCACCGATAGACTTCTGTTTAAATGGAATGGAGGATGGACTGGGGTTACATACATTTGCAGTAAAATACTTGGTGATTCAAGTATACATGCTGTATGAGTTAATAAAGGTTGTTGCACTGTTTGGACCTATATTTTTCTGCCCATTGCTGTCTTTTCTAATGACTATATGTTGCTGGAGGTCAATGTGGATTTGCATATGGCTTATGATTGGAGGGTGGGCGTGCTAGCCAAAAGCACAGCTCAGCCCTTTTCTTGGGGAGTGCCAGCATGTTTTTCAAAATTCCTATACCATATCTCATTTAGTTAATTAGGGAATTTATTACTGGTATTATATATTGATCCATGATTTTAGAGTACACTGGCCCTTTAAAAAAATGATTCTAGGACTCTAGAAGCAAACCAATATACTTAGGAGCCAGATTTAGTTTTTTTAATAAAGGTGTGTTAATATGTATATGTGTGTATGTATACATGTGTGAGTGTGTGTTAATATGTATATATTATACAGTCACACAGTAATCATAATAAAATCATTATGGTGGGGTATATGTGAAGTGAAAACAGAATTTATGCTTACCTGATAAATTACTTTCTCCAACGGTGTGTCCGGTCCACGGCGTCATCCTTACATGTGGGAATATCTCTTCCAACAGGAAATGGCAAAGAGTCCCAGCAAAGCTGGCCATATAGTCCCTCCTAGGCTCCGCCCACCCCAGTCATTCGACCGACAGGAGGAAAAAATAGGACAAACCATAGGGTGTCGTGGTGACTGTAGTTAGAGAAAATAATTAATCGGACCTGATTAAAAAACCAGGGCGGGCCGTGGACCGGACACACCGTTGGAGAAAGTAATTTATCAGGTAAGCATAAATTCTGTTTTCTCCAACATTGGTGTGTCCGGTCCACGGCGTCATCCTTACTTGTGGGAACCAATACCAAAGCTTTAGGACACGGATGAAGGGAGGGAGCAAATCAGGTTACCTAAACGGAAGACACCACGGCTTGCAAAACCTCTCTCCCAAAAATAGCCTCCGAAGAAGCAAAAGTATCAAATTTGTAAAATTTGGCAAAAGTGTGCAGTGAAGACCAAGTCGCTGCCTTACATATCTGATCAACAGAAGCCTCGTTCTTGAAGACCCATGTGGAAGCTACAGCCCTAGTGGAGTGAGCTGTGATTCTTTCAGGAGGCTGCCGTCCGGCAGTCTCATAAGCCAATCGGATTATGCTTTTAAGCCAAAAGGAAAGAGAGGTAGAAGTTGCTTTTTGACCTCTCCTTTTACCAGAATAGACGACAAACAGAGAAGAAATTTGTCTGAACTCTTTTGTAGCTTCTAAGTAGAATTTTAGAGCACGGACTACATCTAAATTGTGTAGCAAACGTTCCTTCTTTGAAACTGGATTCGGACACAAAGAAGGTACAACTATCTCCTGATTAATATTTTTGTTGGAAACAACCTTTGGTAGAAAACCAGGCTTAGTACGCAAAACAACCTTATCTGAATGGAACACCAGATAGGGTGGAGTACATTGTAGAGCGGATAACTCAGAAACTCTTCTAGCAGAAGAAATAGCAACCAAAAACAAAACTTTCCAAGATAACAACTTAATATCTACGGAATGTAAAGGTTCAAACAGAACCCCTTGAAGAACTGAAAGAACTAGATTTAAACTCCAGGGAGGAGTCAAAGGTCTGTAAACAGGCTTGATCCTAACCAAAGCTTGAACAAATGCTTGAACATCTGGCACAACTGCCAGTCGTTTGTGTAGTAGGACAGATAAAGCAGAAATCTGTCCCTTTAGAGAAATTTCACCACAGTGTCTTAAAGCATTAAAAGTATTGCACACCAATTTTCAGAGCTTTAACCCTTAAAATAACGAAACCGGAGCCGGTTACAGTTTAACCCCTCTACAGTCCCAGCTACAGCCTTTGCTGTGACTTTACCAAGCCCAGAGGGGAATACGATACCAAATGACGCCTTCTAGGAGCTTTTCCAACTACTTTCAGGTCCTCACACATGCATCTGCATGTCTTGCTCTCAAAAACAACTGCGCAGTAATGGCGCGAAAATGAGGCTCAGCCTACAACTGGGAAGGCCCTTCCTGACTGGAAAAGGTGTCTAACATAGTGCCTAACGTTAAAAAACGTTCCAAGTTTATAAGTGTGAAATACCAGCATAAACATGTATAAAATGCCCAAATAAAGCAATCGATTTTGCCCATAAAAGTGTCTACCAGTTTTATAGCCCATATTAAGCCCTTTATTCTGCTTGAGACTAAGAAAATGGCTTACCGGTCCCCATGAGGGGAAATGACAGCCTTCCAGCATTACACAGTCTTGTTAGAAATATGGCTAGTCATACCTTAAGCAGAAAAGTCTGCTAACTGTTTCCCCCAACTGAAGTTACTTCATCTCAACAGTCCTATGTGGAAACAGCAAAGGATTTTAGTTACTGTCTGCTAAAATCATCTTCCTCTCACAAACAGAATTCTTCATCTTTTTCTGTTTCAGAGTAAATAGTACATACCAGCACTATTTTAAAATAACAAACGCTTGATAGTAGAATAAAAAACTACAACTAAACACCACATACTCTTAACCATCTCCGTGGAGATGTTGCCTGTGCAACGGCAAAGAGAATGACTGGGGTGGGCGGAGCCTAGGAGGGACTATATGGCCAGCTTTGCTGGGACTCTTTGCCATTTCCTGTTGGGGAAGAGATATTCCCACATGTAAGGATGACGCCGTGGATCGGACACACCAATGTTGGAGAAAGTATGTTTATATAATATATTGCAGGGGGTATGCATAAAAGAGACCAGGGTGATATATGCAGGGGGGTATGCATGAATAGACCAGGGTGATATTGATATGCAGGGGGGGTTATGTATGAAGAGACCATGGTGATATTGATATGCAGGGGGGGGTATGTATGAAGAGACCATGGCGATATTGATATGCAGGGGGGTATGCATGAAGAGACCAGGGTGATATTGATATGCGGGGGGGGGGGTATGTATGAAGAGACCAGGGTGATATTGATATGCAGGGGGGGTATGTATGAAGAGACCAGGGTGATATTGATATGCAGGGGGGTATGCATGAAGAGACCATGGTGATATTGATATGCGGGGGGGGGGGGGTATGTATGAAGAGACCAGGGTGATATTGATATGCAGGGGGGGTATGTATGAAGAGACCAGGGTGATATTGATATGCAGGGGGGTATGCATGGAAGAGACCATGGTTGAATATTGATATGCGGGGGGGGGTATGCAATGCACGAGAGAGAGACCAGGGTGATATGCATGAAGAGACCAGGGTGATATTGATATGCATGAGAGAGTAGACCAGGGTGATATTTATATGCAGGGAGGGTATGCATGAAGAGAGTAGACCAGGGTGATATTGATAGCATGAAGAGAGTAGACCAGGGTGATATTGATATGCATGAAGAGAGTAGACCAGGGTGATATTGATATGCATGGGGGGGTATGCATGAAGAGAGTAGACCAGGGTGATATTGATATGCAGGGGGGGGTATGCATGAAGAGAGTAGACCAGGGTGATATTGATATGCAGGGGGGGTATTCATGAAGAGAGTAGACCAGGGTGATACTAATATCTGCAGGGGGAATATGCATGAAGAGACCATGGTGATATTGATATGCAGGGGGGGATATGCAATGCATTAAGAGAGAGACCAGGGTGATTGATATGCAGGGGGGGGATGCATGATGAAGAGACCAGGGGGAAGTTTTCAAGAACTGATATGATCTCTGATATATATGTATATCTACATTTTTTTTTCCTTTTAACTTTATTAGATCACACACCCACTTTTACCATATCTAACTATTCTTAAAGAGACATGAAACATAAAAAAAATAAAGATTCTGAATCTGATATAAAACATAATTTAAAGAATTTTTCAATACATTTCTATTAGGCAAGGCTGCCAAGGCAGTAGGTACATGTGTGCAGTGAGTCAACAAGCAATCAGCAGCTGCTGAGCCAACCTAGGTATCCTTTTCAACAATGGATACCAAGAAAACCAAACAAATTAAATAATAGAAATAGATTGGAAAGTTGTTTAAAATAGAGTATGTTCAACTATTGTCACCACTTTTGGTACCATATCCATATTATATTGTGCTATTGGTGTGCCGTGTGTGTATCATCATTTACCTTACAAAATAAAATGCAGTTGTAAGTCGTGTAACATATATTTAAAAAGCAAAATTGTATAAGGGTCCGGCCATAGAAGTGCAAAAAGAAAACATTCTAAAAATGTTTGAACTTTTTTTTATTGTTTGCACTGCTGTGTTGTGTATACCATCCATGTGTTTACCCCCCCCCCGCAAATGCGTTGAGCATTCAGTTAAAGTCGTCAACAATGCACTGCTGTGGTGAGCCAATGACAAGAGACAGTGTGACAGTAGCCACCCATCAGTCACCTCTGCTAGTTCAGACAACTGCATTTCATCTTAAAGGGATAGTAAAGTCAAAATTAAACTGATTTCTATTTCAAAATGACCTGCAGAAAATTTGCCAAAACAAAAAAATCTCATCGCAGAAAGTGAAAAAAAAAAGTTCTGCTTCTGGGCCTCTGTAATTACCTTGTATCTAAGCCTCAGCAGACTGCCCCCTTATTTCAGCTCTTTTGACAGACTTGCATTTTAGCCAATCAGAGCTGTCTCCATGGTAAATTCCCGTGCATGAGCTTAATGTTATCTATATGAAACACGTGAACTAATGCCCTCTAGTGGTGAAAAACTATCAAAATGCATTTAGATTAGAGGCGGCCTTCAAGGTCTAAGAAATTAGCATATGAACCTCCTAGGTTTAGCTTTCAACTAATACCAAGAGAACAAAGCAAAATTGGTGATAAAATAGTAAAGTTGTTTATTTTGCATGCCCTATTTGAAACATAAGGTTTTTTTGGACTTGACTGTCCCTTTAAAGGTAATATCAGATCTCATTATGTTATAACTTTGTGTACACAGACTTGCTTCTCTATCTTATATTTGTCTGGAACACCAAAGCCCAATACATAGAGAGAACAATGGAAAATTATCATTTTATTATTACTTAACTATCCTGCAGCCCACTGAGAGTGTAATTTTTTCTGTTGGCTGTCTTTACTTAGGCTATTCAATAGAATATACTCTAGTATAGAAACGTTCAGTATAGGTGGCTATACCACAGACTAAATCAGCTATTTCAAATGCTGAAATCGGAGTAAAGGAGCCACTTTAAAAAAAAAAAAAATTAGCAGGTAAAAAGGATCATTGAGAATTAATTTAAGGGGGAGAACATTTTTGGGTTAACTGTCCCTTTAAGAAACACTCCATCTTAAAGACTTTTCTCCTTTCAAAAGTGACTTGGGAATATCAAGTGAGGATCCCTATCACACACAAGGGGCAGTCCTAAATCTACTTGTCACTAAATGCAACATTGTGATACTATTTCTGTCACGTGTTAATAGTATACAATTGATTTGTTTCAAAAGTGTTACACATTTTATTAATATTGTGGATCCACATTTTTTAAGGTTAGATGATATTTTTAGTACGCAATATATTTTAATAAGGTGCACCTTATAAAATTAACCAATACTTAGAGGTATATTCAGACTTAAACATGCATAATTGTTGTTGAATATTCAGAAAATATTGTCTACCTATCTAGATATAATTCTTATAATTCTTGATATTTTATTTAGTTAATAAATATTTATTTTAAATTAAGATAGGTGAGGATCTTTGAACATGGAATACATGTATAATTCTCTGAATATCGAAAATAGAATATTGTTCACATCACAGGTATAGTAAGCTTTTTTTAGCACAAACCCCCGCTTTCCTACTATTTACCTTGTATTCCGCCTATGTTTATAGCGCTGCGGAATCTGTTGGCGCTCTACAAATAACCGATAATAAAAGAAGTAAATTGGAAAGTGGTTTAAAATTGTATGCTCTGTCTGAATGATGAAATAAACAATTTGCGTTTCATGTCCCATACATTACAAGTGAATGAAGATGGACTTGTGCATACATCTTCGGGGTACAGAAACAATTAGGCAAAATAAGCAACAAACTCGTCCAATCTTCCATCACGAACTTCTTGCGTTTTTCGCTGCTATGTGGGCACTATCATAATCTATGATGCCTGCAACTTAAAGTGATGGCAAAGCAATCCAATTCGAATAATCAGATCCAGATGGGAACAATATTTTTTTCTTTAAAGTAACGAAAATTTGAATAGCCCCTGTATACACACACCACACACACACTTTCATGAATCCCTCAAACATATGTACAAGGAATAAAAGAAAGGGCACTCACAGGACTTGACAATAGAACAAAATCTTATTTCTATATATTCATCATAGAACAGTGTGTCAGTCGACGTTTCGGCTATGCATCTAGCCTTTTTCAAGGCAATCATGTTAAAGGGACATTCAACACTGCCCACAACATTAACCTATGTTGAAAAACTATAAATAAGATCAAGCTGCAACGTGCCCCCTTTCTATTACTTCCTGCCTTCACTGTTGAATCATCTACGATAACTTCAAAATTGGTGTCCTAATATGCTGCTTAACTCCCCCCACCGTGACGTATAGAGCTTCTTCTTCAAACTAGCTGCAGTGATATCCCCTTCTCTCCTACTTCAATGCAAAGCGCGTTCACGGCCCGTTAGCGCATGCGCAATACACTAGGAACACTAAAAGCGGAACCATAATAAGCCAATTTGTTTCCGTTCCGCTTATATTACTGCATAGTACTCTACTTCGTTCTATTAGGTAAAACCCCTATCCGCTTCAAGGGCCCGATCCGATATGCAGCGTCGCCCGCAAATGCCGGCGACGCTGAATTTTGCGCTGGTTTGGTATCCTATATACGGCGTAACATAGAAGTTACGCCGTATATTTTCTGCCATAGGCAGGTATACCAAACCCGCGCAGTTTGGTATCCAATATACAGCGTAAGGACTTACGTGGCGAAAATGGAGAAATCTAACTCCATTTTTACCTCGCCACAAAAGCAGCCGTAGTAAGCCTTACGCTGTCTATTGGAGCCCCGTAAATCCCTAAACTACCTGCCAAATAAACCTAACACCTAACGCATGCGCAAAGTCTACCTGTCAACGCGATCTGCTAAATAAAACCTAACACCTAACGCATGCGCAATGTCTATCTACTTGTCAACCGCGATCCTCCGCCGCAATCCCTAATAAAATATTTAACCCCTAAACCACCGCCCCCCTACATTAACTACCCCCTAATGTGATCCCCGCTGCAACGTCGCCAACTATATTAAACTACCCCTAAAGTGAGCTAAACCTAAGTCTAACCCTACAAATAGCCCTGAAAAGGGCTTTTTTGCGTGACATTACCCCAAAGTAAACTGCTCTTTTGCCAGCCCTTAAAGGGCTTTTTGCCAGGGCATGCCCAAAGAAAACTGCTCTTTTACCAGCCCTTAAAAGGGCTTTTGGCGGGGCTTTGTCACAAAGTAATCAGCTCTTTTGCCTCTAATCTAAATCCCCCTACACAGCTGCCACCTATAATAAATGTGGTTAACCCCTAATCTAATCCCCCTACCCCGCCGCAGCCGTATATTAAACACATAACCCTAATCTAATCCCCCATACCCCAGCCGCAGCCTATATTAAACACATTAACCCCTAATCTACATCCCCCTACACCGCCGCCAGCTATATTAACTAATTATATTAGGGTTAATATAATTATTATATTATATATATTTAACTATATTAACCCTAATTATATTAGGGTTAATATAGTTAATATCGTTATCATATTATATATATATTAAGTATAATAACCCTATCTAACTCTAACATCCCTAACTAAACTCTTATTAAAATAAATCTAATATTAATATTATTAATGAAAATTATTCATATTTAAATGTAAATACTTACCTATAAAATAAACCCTAAGATAGCTACAATGTAATTAATAATTACATTGTAGCTATTTTAGGGTTTATATTTATTTTACAGGTAACTTGGTATTTATTTTAACTAGGTACAATAGCTATTAAATAGTTAACTATTTAATAGCTACCCAGTTAAAATAATTACTAATTTACCTGTAAAATAAATCCTAACCTAAGTTACAAATACACCTACACTATCAATAAATTAAACGACAAATATCTAAACTAAAATACAATTAAATAAACTAAACTACAAAAAAAACAAACACTAAATTACAAAAAATTAAAAATTACAAGATTTTTAAGCTAATTACACCTATTCTAAGCCCCCTAATAAAATATTAAAGCCCCCCAAAATAAAAAAAATGCCCTACCCTATTCTAAATTTAAAAGTTCAAAGCTCTTTTACCTTACCCAGCCCTTAAAAAGGGCCTTTTGAGGGGCATGCCCCAAAGAAACTGCTCTTTTGCCTGAAAAAAAAAACACAATACCACCCCCCCCCCCCAACATTACAACCCACCACCCACATACCCCTAATCTAACCCAAACCCCCTTAAATAAACCTAACACTAACCCCCCTGAAGATCTCCCTACCTTGTCTTCACCCAACCGAGCCGAACTCCTCATCCGATCCGGGCGATGTCTTTATCCATCCGGCCATCAAGCAGCATCTTCCCATCAAGCGGCATCTTCAATCTTCGCTCATCCTCCGCGGAGCATCCATCCCGGCCGACGACTGAACGACGAATGAGATACCTTTAAATGACGTCATCCAAGATGGCGTCCGTTGAATTCCGGATTGGCTGATAGGATTCTATCAGCCAATCGGATTAAGGTAGAAAAATCTGATTGGCTGATTCAATCAGCCAATCAGATTTTTCTACCTTAATTCCGATTGGCTGATAGAATCCTATCAGCCAATCGGAATTCGACGGACGCCATCTTGGATGACGTCATTTAAAGGTATCTCATTCGTCGTTCAGTCGTCGGGCCGGGATGGATTGCTCCGCGGGAGGAGGAGCGAAGATTGAAGAAGCCGCTTGATGGCCGGATGGAAGAAGACTTTGCTGCCGCTTGGATAAAGACATCGCCCGGATCGGATGAGGAGTTCGGCCCGATTGGGTGAAGACAAGGTAGGGAGATTTTCAGGGGGGTATTGTTAGGTTTATTTAAGGGGGGTTTGGGTAGATTAGGGGTATGTGGGTTGTAATGTTGGGGGGTGGTATTGTGTTTTTTTTTTCAGGCAAAAGAGCAGTTTTCTTTGGGGCATGCCACGCAAAGGCCCTTTTAAGGGCTGGTAAGGTAAAAGAGCTGTTGAACTTTTTTAATTTAGAATAGGGCAGGGACATTTTTTTATTTTGGGGGGCTTGTAATCTTTTTTTTATTTTTTGTAATTTAGTTTAGTTTATTTAAATGTATTTTAGTTTAAATATTTGTAGTTTAATTTATTGATAGTGTAGGTGTATTTGTAACTTAGGTTAGGATTTATTTTACAGGTAAATTGGTAATTATTTTAACTGGGTAGCTATTAAATAGTTATTAACTATTAATAGCTATTGTACCTAGTTAAAATAAATACCAAGTTACCTGTAAAATAAATATAAACCCTAAAATAGCTACAACGTAATTACATTGTAGCTATCTTAGGGTTTATTTTATAGGTAAGTATTTAGATTTAAATAGGAATATTTTCATTAATAATATTAATTAGATCTATTTTAATAAGAATTTAGTTAGGGATGTTAGAGATAGATAGGGTTAATATATATATATATATATATATATATATTATATATATATATATATATATATATATATATATATATATATATATATATATATATAAATAAAACGATATTAACTATATTATCCCTAATATAATTAGGGTTAATATAGCTAATATATATATATAAATATAATAATTATATTAACCCTAATATAATTAGGTTTATATAGTTAATATAGCTGGCGGCGGTGTAGGGGGATTAGATTAGGGGTTAATACATTTATTATAGGTGGCAGCAGTGTAGGGGGATTTAGATTGTAGGCAAAAGAGCAGTTTACTTTGTGTCAAAGCCCCGCCAAAAGCCCTTTTAAGGGCTGGTAAAAGAGCAGTTTTCGTTGGGCATGCCCCGCAAAAAGCCTTTTAAGGGCTGGCAAAAGAGCTGTTACTTTGGGGTAATGTCACGCAAAAAGCCCTTTTCAGGGCTATTTGTAGGGTTAGACTTAGGTTTAGTGGTAGGGATAGTTTAGTATTTTAGGGGTTAAATAATTTAATATAGGTGGCGGCGGGGTAGGGGGATTAAATTAGGGGTTAATTTTAAAATAAATGGCGGCGGGTAGGAGCTCACTTTAGGGGGTAGGTAAGGTAGATGGCGGCGGTGTAAGGGGCTCACTTTAGGGGGTAGGTAAGGTAGATGGCGGCGGTTTAAGGGTTAAATATTTTATTAGGGATTGCGGCGGAGGATAGCGGTTGACAGGTAGATAGACATTGCGCATTGCGTTAGGTGTTAGGTTTATTTGGCAGGTAGTTTAGGGAGTTACGGGGCTCCAATAGACAGCGTAAGGCTTACTACGGCTGCTTTTTGTGGCAAGGTGAAAATGGAGTAAGATTTCTCCATTTTCGCCACGTAAGTCCTTACGCTGTATATTGGATACCAAACTGCGCAGGTTTGGTATACCTGCCTATGGCCCAAAAACTACGGGCGACGGCAGAAATATACGGGCGTAACTTCTAGGTTACGCCGTATATAGGATACCAAACCAGCGCAAAATTCAGCGTCGCCGGCATTTGCGGGCGACGCTGCATATCGGATCGGGTTTTACCTAATAGAATGAAATGGAGTACTATGCGTAATATAAGCGGAACGGAAACAACTTGGCCTTATTATGGTTCCGCTTTTAGTGTTCCTAGTGTATCGCGCATTGCGCTAACGGCCGTGAACGCGCTTGGATTTCAGTCCGAGGAATGGGCTATCATTGGCTGCTGGTTTGAAAAAGAAGCTGAATACGTCACGGTGGGGGGAGTTAGTAAGCCATGTTAGGACACCAATTTTTAAGTTATCGTAGACGATTCAACAGTGAAGGCAGGAAGTAAGAGAAAGGGGGCACGTTGCAGCTTGATCTTTATTTATAGTTTTTCAACATAGATTAATGTTGTGGGCAGTGTTGAATGTCCCTTTAAAGAGGCTTTGTAAACTGCAGCTTCTCAGTGGGAGAAGCTGCAGTTTACAAAGTCACAGTAACATGATTTGTTGTCCCAAAATGAGGCGCACGTTCACTTTGAATCCTCTTCTGTTCACTTGTGTGTGCGCTCCACTTCCCTTCAGGAATTTATCTGGAAACGTATACTCCTAGTTCAAATTAAAGGGTTGTTCTGTGATATCGTGTCAAACCACCATAAAATGGAGTGTATATACTCACAGCATATGTTCCCCATTGGTGGAGGCCAGGTTTACACTCGTTAAAAATCAAAGTTAAGATAAACCTAAAAAATAAAACCTTAACTGTAATTATTATTAACAATTATTATTTAAACAACAAACAATAGTTTAATAATATTTACCATTTAGGTTTTATTTTAGGTCTATCTTAAGTTTGATTTTTAATGAGTGTAAATCCGGCCTCCACCAATGGGGTAACGTCATTGATTGTATATTTAAAGACCGCCTGTGTAGCGGAAAGGTATGCTTGGTTTGTTAAGCACTTTTAAAAATTGTAAATGCTTATGAGAAAGACAGCTGGATCCGCTGAAATGCATTGGGCACAATAAAATTGTTTTTTTTTTTGGTGTGCGTTTTTTTATGGGAAAACCTGTAAAGTTCTTCTTTGCATATACAAGGAGCAGGTCATCTGGAACATATGCTGTGTGTGTGTATATGTATGTATGTATGTATGTATGTATGTATGTATGTATATATATATATATATATATATATATATATATATATCTATATATCTCTCTATCTATCTATCTATCTATCTATACACACACACCATTTTATGTTGTTTTTACACTATCACACCACAACCCTTTAATTTGAACTAGGAGTATACCTCTCCAGAAGGTTTCCTGAAGGGAAGTGGGACGCACGCGCACACACACACACACACACGTGAACAGAAGAGGATTCAAAGAGATGTGTTGTGCCAAAAGGAGGCACAGGTTCAATCTATACAGGCTTCTGTAGAGACTGTGGGAAGGCAGCAGTTCTATTATCGAAGGGGAGTATCAATCCATATTATACACATTAGTTTGTTTTCAACAGTAACATGACTGTCTTGAAAAAGGCTAGATGCATAGCCGAAACGTTGACCGACACACTATTTTATATTCATCATAGAACAAAGATTTTGTTCTATTGTTAAGCCCTGTGAGTGCCCTTTCTTAGAGGATAGAGATAATAGCGATAAGAGATAATAGCGATAAGAGATACACACACACACACACAGGGCCGCTATCAAGGGGGGTGACAGGGGTGACTCCTGTCAGGGGCCCATGGGCCAGGGGGGCCCCATGCAGCCACCAGTGGGTACTACAGCAGAGTGCTAATTGAGCATGGGAATATTATTACAAGGAGTAAAGTATTAGCATTGAGAGGATTTCTGAGTGTGCACTAAACAACTTTGCACAGTGTGAGATAGACTTGGCACTGTGTTTGTACAGTGTGTGCCTGAGTCAGATGGCAGATCACTTTCATTTGAAGAGGAGGTAGGAATTACTTACCAAATGTTTTTTTTTATTTCTTTGTGCAATTTCGGATTGTAACTTCAGTGTGGTAGTAGTTGTATGGTGGGGGCCAGGGGGTCCATAAAAACACTTTTTTTTTTAGCAGCAGTGTATTTAGGATTATTTGACAATGCTGTAGAAATTCTATATTTAAAACCATGCAGAAATGTTTCCTCCTCAATACACAAATGGTAGGTGCCCTTTTTGCAGATATGCATTTTTTTATTTATATTGATATATTACATTCCAGTTTACTGCCACTTTATGCAAGGACTTTCCAGATACAAGGAGGCATTTTATCTAAGTATTTTACATCTGTATAAAATGTTATACTCTAGTCTCAGATTAAGATTGCTCAGTGTTTAAAATGAGACAGGTTAACTTAAAACTGTCCAGTTTACACTACAGCTGACCTAATTTTGAAATACATACCAACAAGCCTACATCCTGAATTTTATAAGATCTAATGGTATGAGTACCACAGCTTATGGTTCCATCAAGACCATAGAGAGTACAGCATTTTCAAAATCCATAAGTACAGCTGACAGGATGGGAACATTTGTACACTATATTTAAAGTGGTGCTCTTGGTTGGGGAAAAACATGTCAACCTTTAAAGTACTTTTAATAATCTATCCATCTACCCAGATCATTAATGTACAATTTTGAATTATTTTTGTTTGCACATTTAGAAATATGATTCTTTAAAAAGTGATCTCTTAATTTCTGCATTTTTTTTTAACATGCATGTCACACAACGTTGATTTAGGGGATGCAAGGTGCATAAATGTTTCCTCCTGTGAGTGTTTCTGTGGGTGTGTCTTCTCTGGATGCCCGTGTGTCTGTTCCTTTTTAGGACATTTTGACCTTACTACTGATTATTCACATCTTTCTACAGACTTTGAAACTAATGAGACCTTTCCGGAGTCACCTAATCCACCATTCAACCTTAAATTATTGTTAGGCAGTTCATGACCCTTCCTTTCAGCCACTGCATGCTGTTATCATTTAGTTGGCATCTGCCTTTACAAAAAGATAATCAGAACTCCATATTTTGTTTTCTAAATCTACTTTTTTTTTTTACAAAACTGTAGTCTACCTCATTACTTGTGAGGTCAATTGTAAACAAGTGCCAAGTGTCTGAGGGTGTTTCTTTGCATGTCTGCTAGAGTGTCTATATGTGAATCCTTATGTGTGTGTGTGTGTGTGTGTGTATATGAGTGTGTCTGTATGTTACTACCTTTTACAACATTTCAAAGTTTAAATAGACACTCAAGACTAAAGTGCATATACGTTTTAGTCACTTGGTTAAAATTAGCACATGTCAAAGGGGGGCGGCCCTGATCAATGGTTAAGTCAGGGGCCCCAAAATTTCTAGTGGCGGCCCTGTACATACACATACAGTGTAAAAAAAAAATGTATATATACACACACACAGGCGAAAGACTCTTCTCTCCTTTCTTGTATACGTATATTCATTTGTGACTCAGGCTCTAAGAAGTCATGCTAAGAGTACTAACCTTTGCATGGAAATTATATACATATCACACACACATCCAACCCTCAGTTTACGCCGGGGTTTATGTTCCAGGAGAATGGTTGTAAAACAAACCGTTGTAAATTGAAACCCAGTTTATAATGTAAGTCAAAGGGAATGAGGGAGATAGGTTCCAGGCCCCTCTCAAAATTGTCCTAAGTAACATCTAATACTTTTTTAAAGGTTTGAAATGAAGACTTTAAATGCTAAACAGTATTTAAACCTAAAAATATAGATTGTATCAAACTAAGTTTAATGAACAAAAAACATTTGCTAACTGCACCTAATTAATAATCACACAACAGACTGCATCATCATCAAACTAAATTTAATAGACGAAAATGTTTTTTTACTTGCATTTTTCTGCATTCAGTTCTCTGCATTGTTAGCATGTTAGATAACATTGGGTCTGCACCTATTCTATGCATTTCAATCTGCAGTGATTAATAAGCAGTTAGGCACCCTCACCTCAAGCTGCTGGACAGGAAGATAATAGTTTAGTGCCTGCTAAATTTTGCTCAATAGATCTCATCTGATCTGTGTACACAGATCAATTTAAGGCTGTGAAGTTGCATAAACGTTGCTGCAAAACAAGCGGACAGCTCCACCTACTGGCTATTTTAATTAGTGCATTGCTTTCCAAAAGGGAGGGGGGGGGGGGGTGTGGATATATATATATATAATTTTTTTTTTATTATTTTTTTTAAGAACATATTTGATTTACACATTCACTGGAGACACGTGAAGTGCATCTTGTTGTTAAAAACCATGCAGAAAGGGGGGACGGAGCCTGGCCGTCGCGGAACATGGCCGCACAGAGATAGAGCTCCAGCCTGAACAACTCTTCTCCCTCACATTAGAGCCGGTCATCGACCCTGCAGAGCGCTGCAAATAGTGCCTAAGACATCATAGAAGCAGTGGGACTCGGAGGAGAGATATATGGCGTGAACTCAGGTCTGTAATAAGTGACATCTACATCTGCGCAACATACCCCCCAGCAAGACCAGGCGCCATATTGCTGTATGACACAGACAGCCTAACCCGGTCCGCTGCAAAAACACATAAGGCAGCAGTATTTGGTGAACATCAGGCGCAATATAGCACAGACGTACAGATTATGAAATGGCTTAGGAGAAGAAGTCACTGCACATAACCCACATGGGACAAAACTGCCACCCCACGCTTGCGGTACGTGCTGCTATGGAGCAGGCCCTTTCCTATAACTCCAGAAGGGTGAGATTTAACATGCTTCTCCAACATAGCATCATATACAAGATGACTGGCAGCTTTAGGAACTTATCCCATTGAATGATATCAATACCCAACCACAGATAAGGCACACGTAACCGCTCAGCAGGCACATACCTCACAGCTCCCAATGTGAAAAGCTTCTATATGAGTGAAAAATAAGCGCACACACCCACGGATCTCCACAACTATATATTTGGTCTATTGGGCCTGCATGACGGACACTTGGTACAAGTTTCAGGGGTTCATTGAGCATTGGCCACATTCACTATATTTGATTGTGTAAGGACCCTGAACATTACTTGTGAGAGTGATTACATCGTTTAAAAAATGGGCGTCCAAAAAAAAAAAAAAAAAAAAAAAAAAAGTGCTAAAACCGGATAAAAAAAAAATAAAAAATAAATAACAAACAAGCTCCCCTACCTGTATCTGTGAGCAGCTTTTTTGGAACAAGTGAAGCTTCAACCTGGAGCAAAGAGATACTGGGGGCAATACACAAAATCAACCAGAAAATACACAAACTGTTCTGTGGACCTAAAGAACCAGCTAAAAACAGACATAGCCAATCTTCCTTCTAAAAAACGGGATTTTGACTCCTTGAAAATTTAATTAAAATCGGAACTCACAACTATATGAAAGGTAGTATCTGAGATTGGGCACAGGTTGGAAGACCTAGAGGAGACTCAAGAAACATTAAACTCACTGACCGACTCAATTACAACGCAAGCTAACATAAATGAAGCTACATTGTCTGCCCTTCAGGACAGAATAGACGATTTAGACAACAAACCGCTGAAATAATCTAAGGATCCGGGAATACCGGAGAAAATTGCTAAAACAGATTTGAAAGATATGTCCAGGACCTGTTTTGCCACCTGAAGAAGATCAACAAGCTCCGAAAGTGGAACTTGACAGGGGTCCATAGGGGCCTCAGAACCACCACCACCAGACAAAGCTCCACCAAGGGACGTCATTTTAAGGTTTCTTCGATATAAAGAAGAAGAAGAGGTGTGGATCCTAGCCCGCCAACTCAGAGACATAACATACCTTGACCACAACATACAAATCTTCATGGACCTGAGCCCCAACACACTGCAAAGGAGAAGGGAGCTTTCATAACCAAAGTGCTCATGGGCAAAAAGATAAGATACAGATGGGGGTACCCCTTTAGCCTGGTGGTCTTGTATGACGGCAAGGTTTTCACCTACAAAGAACCACAAGATCTTGAAACACTCTCTAAGGGACTCAATGTAACCTTCAACACCCCTTCAGATTTTGACTCTCAGGGGGAACAGAGAAACAGGGGAGCTGATGAATCATGGACCATTGCAGGAAAAACATTGCTGGCAGGTGGTTAACACCGGCAAGCGAAAAAAGGACAAAACTGACTCTTCTGTTAAAGATGTAGTGGTTTCAACCGTTCAAGAGACATGAAGCAGACCAAGAATGGGTGAGAGATTGTGCCAATCTTTCATTTGTGTTTGCTATTTGACATTGCGGGGTGTAAAGGGTATAATAATGGTGCTTAAACATATGGGAACTGCATACACTATGTGCTCTGATAGAGGTTGAAATTTTATATACAATAGAGAGAGGGAAATGTTGTTGTTTTGCATTCCTCCTATTTTATGGCATTGAGCCATACTTTTGTTCTTTAAAGTTTATTGTTATTATAAGGTTTTTAATATGTTATTGTTTGTTATGAAAAACTGCAAGGTCCGACAGCACCATTTTTACAAGCACCAATTTTAAACGGGAGATACACGACATACCAGGGGGCGTACATTATATACGCATACACAAATAAGGACTCCATACTGTCATCATTGCACCCCACAAGATACATGGAGTCGATAGTCAGAAGGGTATTACCTTCCTCACAGTTAATGCTAAGGGCCTTAATAGTCTTTTTAAGAGGAATATAGCTATGAGAGATTTAAGGAGAGGAAGGGTGACGTGATCTTCCTACAAGAGACGCACTTTTTTTAAAAATTAGAGAACCCCAAACATTTAAATATAAATTTGGGAGATTCTTTTTATGCTTCCAAACACCCGCCAAAAAGGGAGGGGTGGGGTATATTATTCAGAAAAGGCATATAATTTCAGGTCCACAAGTGCATAAAAGACAAACTAGGGAGATCTCATTCTAGTGGGCATGCCGTTCTATAAACACACAGGTAACCCTGGTCAGAGTGCATATGCCCCGAACACTTCTGCAGGATACCATTTTTAAAACACTGACCAACGCGATACTAGATGCAGTAAAGGGAACCTTGATAGTCTGCGGTGACCTCAATTGTACACTAACCCCACAATGGATAGTTCCACAGGGACATCATCCACCTCAACACGCAATCATTAATAGGCTTAAAAAGTGCCTTAGGGATCTTGCTTTACATGATACCTGGAGGATTCTCCACAGAACAGTGAAAGATTACACATTTTACTCCCACCCACACGTTAGATACTCGAGGATAGATTACATTCAAACAGATGTCACTAGTCTGGCTCTGGTTAAGAGTTGCAGGATACTTCCTACATCTTGGACGGATCACTCCCTGGTCAGTTGTCATATACGGTGGGACACAAGAGAGGGAACTAGTTATGTATGGAAATTGGAAGATAGACTCCTAGACGACCCATTATACACAGAAAAAAAATTGAGAACTTTAGCTGAAATCTTTCAGTTTAACTAATATGGAAGTTGACATCAGACACCACTGGGGAGCACACAAGGCTGTTCTTAGGGGGGAATTAATGAGTATAAGGGCATACCAGGTGAAACAACAAAGAGCCTACTTAGAGTCAGTCTTAATTAAAATAGAAGAACTAGAGAGGGCTCATAAACAGGACCCCCAGGACACACAAACTTTAGAACGCTTAATGGACTTTAGAGGTAGACTTAATACGATTATTGACAAGGAGTGTAAAAATTACAGCGCTTAAATTAAAGGAACTGTATTATGAGGGCAATATTAAATGTAGTAGACTATTTGCCAGAAAGTTAAAACTCAAAACAAATAGAACCTATATATTAAAAATTAAAGATCCTAAAGGAAAGGAGAATACTTCATCTGTGCATATTGCGGAGGCTTTTCTCTCATACTATGAGAAACTGTATAATTTGCAAGAACCTCCATTAGATAACATAAGCACATTCACAGACCAGTTGGTCCTCCCAGACATAGGGGAAGAAAGAACTCGCCTTAATGAACCTTTCACAATAAATGAAATAAAGAGAATAATAAGGGATCTCCCGAACGAGAAAGCCCCTGGCCCAGATGGCTTCACAACTTATAAAAAATATATTGACATACTGTCACCTCAATTATTAGATTTATTTCAATCCATATCGGAAAAAAAAAACCTTCTTGGAGGAGTTCCTCGCAGCACACATAGTGGTACTTCCTAAACCAGGCAGGAAAACAGAGTGGAAAATTTCAGGCCCATATCTTTGCTTAATAATGATATAAAAATATTTGCTAAATTATTGGCTAACAGACTGAACCCCATCATTCCCCAGATAATTGATAAAGATCAAGTAGGGTTTGTAATTGGCAGAGAGGCAAGAGACAATACAGTGAGAGCCATCGATCTGATAGATTATGCAACATCACAAGAGAAAGCTTTCGACCGCGTCCGGTGATGATTTTTAAGAACAGTATTAGGTAAATTCGGAATCAGGTCCTCATTCATAACTAAAATTATGTCATTATATAGTGCCCCCTCTGCACAGGTGCGAGTGAATGGGGTACTGTCCAAACCATTTCCATTTAGCAATGGCACGAGACAGGGGTGTCCCCTGTCCCCTCTGCTGTTCGCTTGTGAAGTGGAAGCCCTGGCCGTGAAAGTTAGGAACGATATAAACATTGAGGGAGTCAAAAATTAAGGAAAGAGATTATAAAACCATGCTATATGCCAATGACATCTTATTTACCCTTACAAACCCACTCTCCTCCCTACCACACATACTACAACATTTGATAGGATTTCCAACTAGCATCAAATTTCTTGATCAATATATCAAAATCGGGAGATACTGAATATATCTCTCTCACAGGCTCATCTCACTCAAATAAAAAAAAAAAAAAAAAAAAAAAGTGGTGTCCTTTCAAATGGCAGGAAAAATCCCTAAAATATCTAGGGATCCTGTTTACAAAAAATCCACAAGATTTATTTCACACTAACTATATCCCTTTACAGAAACAAATAGTTGCCGACCTCTCCTCCTGGAGATCCCTACAAACCTCCTGGTTGGGGAGGATAAATATATTTAAAATTAATGTCTTGCCACGTATATTATATGTCTTACAGGCCCAGCCCATCCCACCTTCCACTCAACTTTCTCACGTCTATGCAGTCAAAAATCTTAGAGTTTGTCTGGGACAAGAAAGCCGCCAGTATAAACAAAAATATTCTGATACACCCCTGCTGCACAGGGTGGGGTTGGGGAGCCCCTGACCTGGTGAAGTATAGATATGCTAACTTATCTACAAAGAATTCTAGACTAAGTTGACTGAATTAAACCTCAAAATACTTCACAGGTATATGACCCCAAGTCAGGATACACAAGCTCTTCAACACACAGACCAGTGTCTGTTTGGCGCTGTGATCTGGAAAGAGGTACAATGTCCCACATATGGTGGACGTGTAATAGCATAGCCCCAATGTGGGAAAGCATAGCTGCAGAATCGTCCAAAATATTAGACAGACCAGTGCCACTAGATCCAAAAATATGGTTATTCTTATGTACACCTAAAAATTTACAACAGCACAAAAAAAAAAGCTCTGTATTTTAGTAACAGTATGAAAACTTTGTTTAGCCCAGAGGTGGAAGTCGAGAAGTGTCCCAGACATAACACAGTGGATACACAAATGTAATGACATACTAAAAATGGAAGGGAGTATCACTACATGATGTGTTAGATGCACAGATTTATTAAGCTCAGTTGCGGGAGACTTATGTAAAACATAGATTTGAGAGTCAGCACTGAGATAACCGGGGAGGTGTCACAATAATATATTGCCAACAGGGGTGGATTATGAAGACAAGAGGGAGGTTAGAATCAAAGCGTAGAAAGTAGCTTTTGAGAAATCTGTAGGCTCTGGGTAGCGGACAGGTACACTCTTGTTATATATTATCCATTCGTTATTGAATATATAGTGCAAACTTTGTTTTGGGATGTCCAATAAAAGAAATTAAAAAAATAAAATTAGGAAATGTGTTCATTTATCACATCAAATAGAGTGCAAGTTATTTTTTAAATTAAAAGGACAGGTAAACCTCAAATTTTAATCCATAACAGACCAAACTTTATAAATGTTATAATAACTGTTTTAAGTTGTTATGTTTATAATTAAACATATAATTTGCCCTCAGATTATAATTTATTTATTTTTTTAAATACAGCTGACTGCCCACTGCCTGTATTGTGTTTCCGATTTATGCCGCTTGCTCCTATCAGAGGGGTACCGATCGGTAGCCATTGAAGTCTACTGAGCGTGCTCGTTTACGCTCAGTTTCTTTCCCTGAGCTGCGCACGCCACTTTCTTGCTGTTCTCCTCAGCTGTCAGAAAAGTAAATATCGGATTGCTGCATTATTTTTTCTGCAAGAGCTTGCTCTGTAGGCAGGTCAGGGGCGTGTCAGGAGTGTGATGACGCACTCTCATTGGTTGATTCACATAACTAATAAACTGTAAAGAAGAAGAAGAAAAAAAAAGAGAGAGTGGCATAGAGGGGTGGTCTTACAAATATGTGACCGGAGACATGTTTAATTGCATAAAAAATGTATATACGCTGAGTTAGGGAATGTCTATCCCATATAAAAAAAAAAAAAATGTTAAATAATAAAACTGTAAATTATTTTATATATATAGTATATATATATATATATATAGACTATATATATATATATATAAATTACAGGCCCTTTAATATTTCTACTTTTAATAAAACTTTGTTAGTAAGCATTTTGGAGGTGGTGTCCCCTCTTCCACCTGCAGAGCTGTGGACTGGATAGTGAACAAACATCAGTCGCACACATCCATTTCAAGCAAAAAATAATACATTTTACTTGCTCCATAGAAAATGTTAGTTGAACATCTGCTTCAGGTTTCCTTTGTCCATTCATTATAACGTATAAACTGAATACATAACGGCTAATATCGTGATTAAAAAATATTTCCACGTGACTTTTAACTTTTTTCCTCACTTTGTAAATAATTTGTCACCGCACACGCCCCTCTCACTGTAATGGGTTAATACATATACATGTAACCTTTACCTAATCACATATACATGCAACCTAATATGTATGCACATATTACATGCACAACCATAGTGCTATATAAATATATAGAATTTCATGCACACGAGTATCTAACAAAAACATTACTGTTATTTACAAAGTAACACAATATGTTTCTTCCGCATGGATACCACTAAACAACTATTGCATTTACTTATTTTCTATGGATATTTGCTATATAGATGCAGGCAGCTCAAGCTCACCCTATATAGCGCTGATGCCCGATTTCCTCTGGTTAGGTTCCTGCTCTGTTTTTGTTTTGATCCTGATTTTTTTTTTCTCTAAACCCTCACGTCAGTCTGCCCAGTAACATAGTCACGTGGGCGGGATCAGCTTTCAACCATTTGCTAAAATAAAGGGCGTGAGGGACGATTAACCAATCAGAGTTTGGGGGATTGGAAAAAAGGAGGAGCGCGAGGACTTGTTCGTTGACGTAATGTTAGAGGGCGGGATTTTTCTTGTCAATACTAGAAGTGAGAGTTTTTTTCAGTAGCCATTTTGCTATACGCACTGAGGTAGGGAATAGTGGATATAATTACGTTGTGTTAACGCCCCCCTGGCAAAGTTCTGTCAGATGATTTTGTAATAAAGGAAAAAAGCTGAGTTAAAGGAACAAGAAACATCGTAATAGGAATATAAAGTGTTTCATTATAGTTATCAAAAATACTCTAAAGTATTGGTGCTTTATCTGTTTAAGTTTAATGTAAAATGTATTATTATTTTTTCTTCCCGTGTTTCTTGGAGACGTCTACATGCAAACTCTGTAAACCTAACCACATATTACAGAGGGATTGCTTAGAGTCATAGACACTCGTTTACAGCTCTTCTTGTATAGGGACTAAAGATAACAGCGTTTGCACAAAGTTGCAAACTGTTTAAGGTGATTTTATTATAATTAGTTTTGTGTTGAGGTCTTTATGTGGGTTTAAATAGGGACTCAATGATGACTGGTCCTCAAATTTGCCAGGCGCTGCTTTTTATTTCCAGTCCCTGAACAGAGCATAGTTATTCATGGATATATGGCAGGAAGACCTTTTGTGCTACCTAAGTTATGGCTAGATCTGCATCCTCGGCTTTCCTAAAGTTGTGTTCATAAATTTTTTCTTTTTAATAAAAAACAGGAAATAAAATACATTAGGAAAAATGCCTAAAAGTCTTGTTTATTAAAATAATTTTATCAAACACATTTTTAAATATTTTGAGATCAAACAATGTGAGAAACTCTAATGACATTCTTGTAAAGCTCATCATTTCTTAACAATGTCAACAGTATCAATGCATTATTTAAATAAATATGATTTATAAGTCAATAAATATTTGTTTCTGGTCCAGTTCAAGTATAATACACCATTCACAGGCCTTAAAAAGCCAAGGAGATAACCTCCCTGAATATAATCATGAGTTTGCCTCTGTGAAATGTGCTAAACGAAATCCTGACTTGGCCTCTCTCATCTAGATAATGGGCTTCTTTAGAACAAATTATTTTAAAAATGTGCAGCTCCGAACACTCATGTGATTACAGAATTTGGCGGCGCTATACAAATTAAATGATGATAATAATAATAATGTGATTACAGTTCATTACTGTTACTATTTGAGAACACATTTATATATTCTGCTTCTTGCAAAAGAATATTTATAGGAAGTAAACGCAAATGTGAATAATGTGACGATTCAACAGCAATTGATCTGTAGTAAAATAACATTCATAAACAGACAAAATGGTACTGAACCTATACAGGTGACAGTGGAGTAATATGTATTAGCTTTACCATGTCTATTATTTCCACATCTAAATAAAAATGCAAATTTATATTAGCACATTGCTCTCAACAGTCCCACAATTTGCCAGCCTGCCCTGAATTGGAGCGCAAAGTGTCTTCTTTCTATCCTAATTACTCCAAGAAACTTGGGACTACCCAAACTGCACCCAGATTGCCTATACCACACATCTCGGATTGCCCAAAACTCCAGCTCAGAGTTGCATGTGGCCAACACTGACACTACCCATAGTGTCCCTTCACTATGATTTTGTATTTGTTCTACACAGCCAGTGAGAGGATGCTTACACTGTGTGCTGTCCTGCCTGAAGCAAGCAGCAAAGCTGCGAAGAGGTCATACACAGGAGATGCTACTTAAGAGGTCATACACAGGAGATGCTACTTAAGAGGTCATACACAGGAGATGCTACTTTAAGAGGGTCCATACACAGGAGACCCTACTTAAGAGGTCATACACAGGAGACGCTACTTTAAGAGGTCATACACAGGAGATGCTACTTAAGAGGTCTATACACAGGAGACCCTACTTAAGAGGTCATACACAGGAGACGCTACTTAAGAGGTCAACACAGGAGATGCTACTTATGAGGTCATACACAGGAGATGCTACTTAAGAGGTCATACACAGGAGATGCCTACTTAAGAGGTCATACACAGGAGACCCTACTTAAGAGTGTCATACACAGGAGATGCTACTTAAGAGGTCATACACAGGAGATGCTACTTAAGAGGTCATACACCAGGAGACGCTACTAAGAGGGTCATAACACAGAGATGCTACTTAAGAGGTTAGAAAAAATATAACTTTGAAGTTAATTTTTTGGAAGCAGTGTGTTAAAATGAATACATGATTTACATGTCCTTTTTATTTCAGGTACTTGTTAGAAAGGTTCAAATGTTAGATTGTTTATTTTTAAAGTATTTTGCTGTTATTTATGCTTAAAAATGGTAGTGTTTTGCATTTCCATATTGTCTTGGCTTCACCACATACACATTGGGGGCTTAATTTATTAATTTCGCATACATATTTTCCTCTAAGATGGCTTGTGGAGGTGAGAATCTACTTTACGACATTGAAATAACTGTGATAACCTGCTATATATATTTTGTTTTGGAAGGGTACTAAGAGGTGAAGCAGAAGTGCTTCTAGAGCTTAGAATTGGGGGGATGCAAAGGTGCCCACACAAAGTAAAATACCAAGTTCTAGGGATGTAATCGTGATTGATCTCATCTCCACAACATATCAAGGCTTTATTTTATTTTTAAAACCCTCTTTTGTGCTATTTAAAACCAAAATGGTGCTCATCTGGGGAATAACAAAATGACCAAAAAAGGGAAAATCTAGTTAAAGCCCTTTCTGGAACCTAACTATGCCCCAGCTCATAACTTAAATTGCAGTACATGTAAAAATAGACGACAAATTGTGTTAATTAAAATAGAGCAAACATATCATCCTACAAAACTGAAACAGAATTTTTGTCATTCCTGTAGCCTAGCCGTATATGCATTTTACCGTATGCCCTACATTTAATTAATGGGTTATGACCTTTTAAATATACCAGAAGTACGGTAAATGTGAATGAACAGAAGGTAATAAGCAGGGCAACTCAATTTTGAGTTTCCTGGTTGTTCATATATCATATTAGTAGGGCAAGGATGGAAACATAATTTCAAATTGTATAGCCCCTTAATATCTTATAATTTGTCTCATAATTGTTGTAGCATTAAAGGCCCTGCATTTAGCAGTTGATACTGATTGACCTTAAGATGACATAAAACAAAACTTTTTTTCTCTCATGATTGATCGAAAGAACATACAATTTTAAACATCTTTTACCATTTACTGCAATTATCAAAGTTGCTTAATTTTCTTGGCGGGTGAACATTAAACATAGCAACATGAATAGTTAGACATATTTATCTAAAAACAATGTTACATAGTTATGCTGTAGTTCAAGAACATACGTTATCAACTAAGTTTAAACCACTCTGATACAATTAGTTTTGAGGGATATTTTAGCTCATACAGATTTGTCTGTTTAATATATTGATGTATTTTGAATCTAAACATTTGCAAATAGTTACAACTTTATCATAACAAAGATTTATATTTCATGAACTTATTAGGTTATTTTTCTTCTTCATAGACTACATGATCAGTATATGTTCATCAAAATGAATGCTACGGAGCTCTACAAATTGTATAAAGGGACACTGAACCAAAACAAATTCTTTCATGATTCAGGTAGAGCATGACATTTTAATAAACTTTCTAATTTACTCCTATTATCAATTTTTCTCGTTCTCTTGCTATCTTTATTTTAAAAGTAGGAATGTAAATCTAAGCAGCCAGCCCATTTTAGGTTCAGAACCATGGATAGCGCCTGCTTATTGGAGGCTTACATTTACCCAGGTTCTCAACAAAAATGGGCCGGCTCCTATGCATCACATTCCTTCTTTTTAAATAAAGATAGCAAGAGAACAAGACAAATTGATAATAGGAGGTAAATTAGAAGGTTGCTTAAAATTGTATGCTCTATCTGAATCATGAAAGAAAACAATTGGGTTTTAGTGTCCCTTTAACTCAGTTTCATAAGGCAAAAACAGACAATTAAGAGATATTTTTCTCATTAAAAAGTTATTTGAATTTTTGGTAGATATAGGCTTATCTCATATGTCTCAAAGCTTGTAAGTCTGTTTTCCAAAATACTAAATTATTTCCTTTTAATAAAGGACAAAAATATTAACTTCAAATATTTACTTCAATATTTTACTTTGTCGTTTCAAAATGATTACTCTCCTCCACCATCTTATGGAAACAATATATAAAAAAGGTAACAAAATTCATAAAAGGGTAGATGTCTCCAACTGAGATCAAAAAATACTTATGCAAAGTCATTTTAAACTTCTGGCTATCACTTTTTTAAATAAAATTAACATACGTCTAATGACAGAAGACCAATTTGTATAATAGCTATATAGTTATTTTTCTGTTCCTCTCCCTTTGATGTATTCATGAGTAGGCGCATGTGTTTAATTCATATTTAAAACAAACTACCTCAATTTTTTTAAGGTACAGGCCCCAAGTTTATATGGAAACCAAATAGAAATATTTGTAATATTACTTCTACTGAAGCTACAAGACATAATTACAAAGTCAAACTAAAACAAAATATACACACATTCACAAGGTCAAATTCAGTGAGGTACATTACTTATTATAACAAACATGGGAACAATATGGACCATACCTCTGGGATAGCTTTTCATGAAAAAACATAGTCTATGGTAGAGTTGGTATGTTGACTAGAGGTGCTTTATATAACTTTATTTGGACTGCATAGTATAAGGGAAGCATTTTGTTTTGATCACATAAAGCTCATCTGTCTCTCCCAAACACCTTGTGTGCCCCACCCCCACATATCCTTAACAGCTTAACCTCTAAAGGACATTATGACAGATTTTTCCGTAATAATAACAATTGAGCAAACTGAAAGCTGTGTCCTTAAAGGGTTAAATTTGGGTGTTTTTTCCTCTTCTTTGCAAATATTCTGTTTATAGTCTGTAGGTGTAAGGGGCAATGCAACATGTTTCTGAAGTTTATTTAAATACATACATTTTGTTTTTATTAGTAGAAATTGTTCACCAGTCTTCAAGTAGAAAACAAACCACCTTTACCCCCTCTTTCCAAAGAAGTTGGGATCTATGCATTTATATTGCTATACAAACAGCATGTTTCCTGTCCCTTTTGAATTTGGTAAAACAGTTTAATTTTTGAATCCTAATTAGCTACTGCACAAGAATACCAGGCCACTGCTAATAAAAGTGGTGGGAAAAACAATATATTTTAAATGAAAATGTTTCTGTACGTAATATATATATATATATATATATATATATATATATATATGTGTGTGTGTGTGTGTGTGTATATATATATATAGTGTATGTGTGTATATATATATATATGTGTGTGTGTGTGTGTGTGTGTGTGTGTGTGTATATATATATATATATATATATATATATATAAATGTATGTATATATATATATATATATATATATGTGTGTGTGTGTGTGTATATATATATATATATATGGTAAAATGCTGATCTGGACATTGCAGATACTGATACTTGCATTTGTATAACATGAAATAGACATCACAATCAATCCTTTTTTTTTGTCTGCATAAACTTTTCTAATCTTTAAAATATGCTCTTTATATTCATATTACCAAATATGCAACTTTACTACTTAATTTAATTAAATTAGAATGTGTATAAGTAAACCCTGAGCTTGCACTAAGAACTGGGATATTTTTTTGTATTGCATAAAAAATGGCTCAATCATTTCCATTGGAGATTCACAGCTATTACAGTAAGTATACCATGTTTGCATCTCTTTATGACTTTGGCAAAAAGGTAAATAAGGTAATATTTTGTATAAATTAAACAAGATATGTTTCTTTATAATAAATCTTCTATTAGTTAGCAAAATGCTAATTACTCACATAAAATAATTAAGAGCAGTTAATATCTGCTCTGCTATACCATACCTCACCCCCCCCCCCGCCCAAAAAAAAATGGAATAAATTAAGGCACTGTTAACCAAATGGTGCTAAAATGTCATAAAGCAACTCCCATACAGACAATATTCATTGATAATAGTTTATATCTGTTGTATGATGTTACTTTTAACTCTCACAGCAATAAAAATATGAGTCTGTACATCAGTACAATTTATACACCTTAGTGGTATAATTATCCAATTATACTAATATTGTGAATAATATAATGTATAAATGAATTATATCTGAAATGTGACTTTAAAAATCCCTGAGAATTGTAATTAAAAATGTACCCTTCCTGACAAAAAAAAGTGCAACTTCAGCTTAAAAAGGCACAGTAGGTTATGAGTGATTTCCAGTTAAGACTGCAAAGTCTTTTGAATAAAGAATCTGCAATGTAATAGTCGATTCCTATATTACAACCAGGTATCCCTACATTTAGGTTTATGTATACCAATGAAGGAACAACGCCTAGGCAACAATATATATAAAAAAATAAAACTATAATGATCTTTCAGTTTCTTTTTCTGCAATGACAAGTCACTCCTACAGGTGAGCCTTAAATTAAGACTCAGTTTATACGTAACAAGAGGAACATTCTAATATCCTTTAAAACACCAGTCCTGGTTTGCTCCGGTCTTTCAAAAAATCAATGTAATTTAGTTTGCAATGTGTATTTTCATCTTTGGAAAACACATTAATGTGCCCAAAAATTACTTATAAGGAAAGTATTATCCAAATTACTATGTAAATTAATTTACTATGTCTATCCTGGAAATGTTTATTCTCTTTTTCATCCATAAGTAACCTTAAATGTGATGGTAAATTCAGCCCAACTGCTCCACATATTTTGAAAGGCTTTTATCCTAACTAGCATATCAATATGCTTTTTTATTAATAAAAACATCAGTACACTGAATAACTTCAATTTTAGTCCTGCTACGTTACCCTTTTCAATTCAGCCTCTCTCTAACATTTTCAAAGCTCCTGCTTTGAGTGTCATCTGTTTCTAGCCAATCATAGCCCAGCCTCACCATGCACCCCATGTAAAACTCTAACTGCACACTTTCCGTGCTCTGAACTCAGGTAATCTTAATGCAATGCGCATGAGGGCGACTACTTATGCTACCTTGCATAATATATATAATAATTTGGATTTTAAAATTAAATTAATGGTAATGAACAAAATATATATATTTTATTAAATGTCATTGAGAAATAATGTGTGTCCAAATATAATGAATTACACATGTACCACAAAAAAAAATAAGTAGAGAATTGATTGTAATTGTTTGCCATTTTACAATAAACCATAGTTTTTTTATAGATGTTCTTTTTGCACAATACTTACAAAAATTTTAATTACTATTTTATAACAATTATAATCAATTCTCTACTCATTTTGTTATTTGTTTTGTGTACATGTAATTCATTATATTTGGACACACATTTCTCAATGACATTTAAAAATATATATATTATATATATATATATTATATATATATATACTGTATGTGTATATATATATATATATAATCTTTTGTTCATACCATTAATTTAATTTTAAAATGCAAATTATTATATATATTACGCAAGTAGCGTAAGTAGTCACCCGTGCACATTGGATTAAGATTATTTATTTATTATCAGGTATTTGTAGAGCGCCAACAGATTCCACAGATTACTGAGTTCAGAGCACGGGAGCGTGCAGTTAGAGTTTTACATGGGGGCGCATGGTGAGGCTATGATTGGCTAGAACAGATGCCATTCAAAGCAGGAGCTTTGAAAATGTAAGAGAGAGGCTGAATTGAAAAGGATAACGTAGCAGGACTAAAATTGAAGTTATTCGGTGTACTGATGCTTTTATTAATAAAAAAGCATATCGATATGCTAGTTAGGATAAGAGCTTTCAAAATATGTGGAGCAGTTGGGCTGAATTTACCATCACTTTAAATGAATGATTCATATTTGCTTAGTGAAGATTATAAAAAGAAATTAAAAGGTTATGAGAGAGAGAGAGAGAGACAGGCCTTGGACCGACTAAACTGGACTGGTGCTTTTTTTAAGGAAAATGTGAAATAGCAACTCCTGGTTACATTGTTCTTGCTTTGACCTTTTCACATCTTTTCTGATGCCACAACACAGTAGCTGTAGGAGGATATGAATGTCCTTCTTTATTTGTTGTCTTCTTTGTTTATATTTCATCTATTTTACTCCTTATCTCTGGATGTGACTTTTCAATCAAATCTTTTTTTTCCACCACATTTTGGAGAGTTTAACTCAAGGCCTGGTTTTCCTCAAAGTGAGGAACAATCCCATCTTCTTGATGTACAACACTAACAGCCTCAATTTTTTCAGAACTTCCTTCAGCCAACTTTGACAAATAACTCTGAAAGATAAACAAAAAGAAACTTAAACTTAAATAAATATCTTTTGTATTTTAACACAACTAATACTACAACAATGAAGATATTTTAAAGAGACATTAAGCCAAACTTACACTTTCATGGTTCAGATACAGCATGTAAGTTTAAGAGATTCTTCCAATTCACTTCTTTCATTAAAATGATTTACTCTTAGTATCCTTTGTTAGAAAAAGATACCTATAAGGCTGTGGAGCAGCCATGCACAGCTGGTGGATACATACATATGCCTCTTGTCATTTGCTCACTAGATGTGTTTAGCTATGTCCCACTACCTGATTTCGCTATGTGTTTAACCCATATGCGTAGGTTAAATACAAAGGGGTTGATCACAATCCTTTTGAAAAAACATATCTAATGATTTTCAAGAGAAATCAACTTCAACATTTAAGGAAGATTATACCCATATGCTAAATCACTTGAAGTGAAGCAGCATAACTTTTAAAAGCTGGACAAGAAAATATCATCAACGGCTGCTTTGTAACTTTGATGAATGAAAGTGCCCCTGTTTTTAATAGCATTTTTTTTAAAAACGGGCTTTCATTCATCAAAGTTTACCTTCACTTTAAGTCCTTTACAATTTTATGTGGCTACTGAGGAAATTGTGAGGAAAACTATCTTCCTTTTTTACATAGAGATGTTCAGGTGATATTTTCTAGTCTGCTTTTTACAGCTATGCTGCATCACTTTCAAGTGCTTCAACATTTGGGTGTCAAGTCCATTTAAAAGCTTATATGGACTTTATGTAGATAAAGGGCCAGATTAGGAGTGGAGTGCAAATTAACCACTTCGATTTAAGAATTAATTGCGTTAGAAGTAAGCTTTTTCTGCTTGTCGAGTTGTTCTTGTTTAGAATATCGCGTGCACATTCACGTATTCCCCCATAGAAATCAAAAGAGAGAAAAAGTGGGGAAATTAACGCCCCACTCTCGCGCAAACCGATCGCATACTCTCATTTGTGCTAACCCCAACATGAAATATGAATATTTCACATTCCAATGTTCAAATACAGAATATGTTCTATTTATTCATAAATACTTATTTCTACATATACAGTATATGATGGTATTTTGGTGCAATGTATGTAAATAAATATATATATATATATATAATATATATATATATATATATATATATAGGTATAGGACACTGGAATGTGAAATATTTATAGTAAATACAAATTATAACACTTTATTAAATATGAATAGCTTTTACATGTTTTCATCTACTTGAATGTAAAGGCTCCAAGTGCACTTATATATATGTCTATATATGTGTACATATGTATTTATGTGTCTTTAAATACAGTAGTATATACATATGTACATAGATATAAACATCTTTAGCAATGTGTATGTGTGTATATATATATATTTCTTCTGTTAAGTGTGATCAGTCACGGGTCATCATTACTTGTGGGATATTAACTGCTCCCCTACAGGGAAGTGCAAGAGGATTCACCCAGCAGAGTTGCTATATAGCTCCTCCCCTCTACGTCACCTCCAGTCATTCTCTTGCACCCAACGACTAGATAGGATGTGTGAGAGGGACTATGGTGATATATTTAGTTTTTATATCTTCAATCAAAAGTTTGTTATTTTATAATAGCACCGAGTGTGTTATTCCTTCTCTGGTAGAATTTGAAGAAGAATCTACCTGAGTTTTTCTATGATTTTAGCCGGAGTAGTTAAGATCATATTGCTGTTTCTCGGCCATCTGAGGAGAGGTAAACTTCAGATCAGGGACAGCAGGCAGATAATCTGCAAAGAGGTATGTAGCAGTTTATTATTTTCTGACATGGAATTGATGAGAAAATCCTGCCATACCGTTATAATGTAAACTCAGCCTTGAATGCAGTAGATGTAGCTGATATCAGGCTGTCATGTATGTATATTTTTACACTTCAGTTTTCTGGGAAATGGTACTCTCTGGCTTTTAAACTGTATACATAGACTTAACCTATTTTGCAGGGACTTGCAATAGGTTTTAAATGACAATTAATTATTGAGGTAAAACGTTTTTTTGCTGGCATGTAAAAACGTTTTTTTCTCTGAGGTACTGGGTGAAAAAATGTTTTGGGCACTTTTTTTTTCCACTTGGCAATAGTTTTGATTTAAATTAGAGCAGTTCACTGATCCCTCTCACTGTTATGTGTGTGGGGGAGGGGCCATTTTGGTGCTTTCACTATGCATCAGAAAAACTCAGTCAGAGGTATCATTTTCTTCCTGCATGATCCGGGTCATCTCTACAGAGTTCTGGGATCTCAAGAGTCTTTTTTGAGGGAAGTAATCATTCACAGCAGAGCTTGTGCTGATTGTATTGACTGTGATATAAAAAACGTTTATTTGTGTATTTTTTTCTGCTGCTGGGTTAGTTATCATTTGCTGAGGGAACAATCCTTTGCTAAAACTGTATATTCTGACAAAGATTGATGCTATAACTTAATTATTTATCTGTTATAATATTTTCTGTGCTTCTTAAAGGCACAGTTCGTTTTCATATTATTTGTAAATTACTTTGAAAAGTATTTCCAAGTTGCTGTTATTTGCTAGTGTGTTAACATGTCTGATTCAGAGGAATATCTCTGTGCTATATGTGTTAATGCCAAAGTGGAGCCCAATAGAAATTTATGTACTAAATGTATTGATGCTACTTTAAAAAATAGTCAATCTTAACAAATTGAACATATTTCACCAAACAACGAGGGGAGAGTTATGCCGACTAACTCGCCTCACGTGTCAGTACCTGCATCTCCCGCTCAGGAGGTGCGTGATATTGTAGCGCCGAGTGCATCTGGGCGGCCATTACAAATCACATTACAAGATATGGCTACTGTTATGACTGAAAGTTTTGGCTAAACTACCAGAACTAAGAGGTAAACGTGATCACTCTGGGATGAGAACAGAGTGCGCTGATAATGCAAGGGCCATGTCTGATACTGCGTCACAGTTTGCAGAACGTGAAGACGGAGAGCTCATTCTGTGGGTGACGGTTCTGATCCAAATAAACTGGACTCAGACATTTCAAATTTTAAATTTAAGCTTGAGAACCTCCGTGTGTTACTAGGGGAGGTATTAGCGGCTCTGAATGATTGTAACACAGTTGCAATCCCAGAAAAAATGTGTAGGTTGGATAAATATTTTGCGGGGTACCGACGAGTACTGACGTTTTTCCTATACCTAAGAGACTTACTGACATTGTTACTAAGGAGTGGGATAGACCCGGTGTGCCTTTCTCACCCCCTCCTATATTCAGAAAAATGTTTCCAATAGACGCCGCCACACGGGACTTATGGCAAATGGTCCCTAAGGTGGAGGGAGCAGTTTCTACTTTAGCTAAGCGTACCACTATCCAGTGGAGGATAGCTGTGCTTTTTCAGATCCAATGGATAAAAAATTAGAGGGTTACCTTAAGAAATGTTTTGTTCAACAAGGGTTTATATTGCAACCTCTTGCATGTATTGCGCTGTCACGGCTGCAGCAGCATTTTGGTTTGAGTCTCTGGAAGAGACACTTCAATCATCCACACTAGATGACATCACACACAAACTTAAATTCCTTAAGTTAGCTAATTCATTTATTTCAGATGCCGTAGTACATTTAACTAAACTTGCGGCTAAAAATTCAGGATTCGCCATTCAGGCACGCAGAGCTCTATGGCTAAAATCCTGGTCAGCTGATGTTACGTCTAAATCTAAATTGCTTAATATTCCTTTCAAAGGGCAGACCTTATTCGGGCCCGGCTTGAAAGAGATTATTGATGACATTACAGGAGGTAAAGGTCATGCCCTGCCTCAGGACAGGCCAAAGCCAAGGCTAGACAGTCCAATTTTCGTTCCTTTCGTAATTTCAAAGCAGGAGCAGCATCAACTTCCTCTGCACCAAAACAGGAAGGAGCTGTTGCTCGCTACAGACAAGGCTGGAAACCTAACCAGTCCTGGACAGGGGCAAACAGGCCAGAAAACCTGCTGCTGCCCCTAAGACAGCATGAATTGGGGGCCCCCGATCCGGGACCGGATCTAGTGGGGGGGCAGACTTTCCCTCTTCGCCCAGGCTTGGGCAAGAGATGTTCAGGATCCCTGGGCGTTAGAGATCATATCCAGGGATACCTTCTGGACTTCAAATCCTCTCCCCAAGAGGGAGATTTCATCTGTCAAGGTTGTCAACAAACCTAACAAGAAGGAAGCGTTTCTACGCTGCGTACAAGATCTTTTATTAATGGGAGTGATCCATCCAGTTCCGCGGTTGGAACAAGGACAAGGGTTTTACTCAAATCTGTTTGTAGTTCCCAAAAAGAGGGAACCTTCAGGCCAATCTTGGATTTAAAGATCCTAAACAAATTCCTAAGAGTTCCATCGTTCAAGATGGAAACTATTCGAACAATTTTGCCCATGATCCAAGAGGGTCAGTACTTGACCACAGTGGATTTAAAGGATGCTTACCTTCACATACCGATTCACAGAAGTCATTACCGGTATCTAAGGTTTGCCTTTTTAGACAGGCATTACCAGTTTGTAGCTCTTCCATTCGGACTGGCTACGGCTCCAAGAATCTTCACAAAGGTTCTGGGCACTCTTCTGGCGGTACTAAGACCGCGAGGAATTTCAGTAGCTCCGTACTTAGACGACATACTGATACAAGCTTCAAGCTTTCAAACTGCCAAATCTCATACAGAGATAGTACTGGCATTTCTAAGGTCGCATGGATGGAAAGTGAACGAAGAGAAAAGTTCTCTCTTTCCACTCACAAGAGTTCCCTTCCTGGGGACTCTGATAGATTCTGTAGAAATGAAGATTTACCTGACAGAGGACAGGTTAACAAAACTTCAAAATGCATGCCGTGTCCTTCATTCATTCAAGAGACCAGAAATTCTCTTCTATGGTGGCTTTATCGGCCACATCTGTCCAGGGGAATGCCATTCAGCAGGCCAGACTGGTCAATTGTAACAACAGACGCCAGCCTACTAGGTTGGGGCGCTGTCTGGAATTCTCCTGAAGGCTCAGGGACTATGGAATCAGGAGGAGAGTCTTCTTCCAATAAACATTCTGGAATTGAGAGCAGTCCTCAATGCTCTTCTGGCTTGGCCCCAGTTAGCAACTCGGGGGTTCATCAGGTTCCAGTCGGACAACATCACGACTGTAGCTTATATCAACATCAGGGAGGGGACAAGAAGCTCCCTAGCAATGATGGAAGTATCGAAGATAATTCGCTGGGCAGAGTCTCACTCTTGCCACCTGTCTGCAATCCACATCCCGGGAGTGGAGAACTGGGGAGGCGGATTTCTTAAGTCGTCAGACTTTTCATCCGGGGGAGTGGGAACTATCATCCAGAGGTCTTTGCCCAAATACTTCCACGTTGGGGCAAACCAGAGATAGATCTCATGGCGTCTCGACAGAACGCCCAAGCTTCCGCGCTACGGGTCCAGATCCAGGATCCGGGAGCGGTCCTGATAGATGCTTGACAGCACCATGGACCTTCAGGATGGCTTATGTGTTTCCACCTTTCCCGATGCTTCCTCGATTGATTGCCAGAATCAATCAGGAGAAAGCATCAGTGATTCTAATAGCGCCTGCATGGCCACGCAGGACTTGGTATACAGATCTGGTGGACATGTCATTCTGTCCACCTTGGTCGTTACCTCTGAAACAGGACCTTCTGATTCAGGGTCCTTTCAAACATCAAAATCTAACTTCTCTGAAGCTGACTGCTTGGAAATTGAACCGCTTGATCTTATCAAAGCGTGGTTTTTCTGAGTCAGTTATTGATACCTTAATACAGGCTAGGAAGCCTGTCACCAGAAAGATTTACCATAAAATATGGCGTAAATACCTATATTGGTGCGAATCCAAAGGTTACTCTTGGAGTAAGGTTAGGATTCCTAGGATATTGTCTTTTCTACAAGAAGGTTTAGAAAAGGGGTTATCCGCTAGTTCCTTAAAGGGACAGATCTCAGCTCTGTCCATTCTGTTACACAAGCGTCTGTCAGAAGTTCCAGACGTTCAGGCTTTTTGTCAGGCTTTGGCCAGGATTAAACCTGTGTTTAAAGCTGTGGCTCCACCATGGAGTTTAAACCTTGTTCTTAACGTTTTACAGGGTGTTCCGTTTGAACCCCTTCATTCCATTGATATAAAGTTGTTATCTTGGAAAGTTCTATTTTTAATGGCTATTTCCTCGGCTCGAAGAGTCTCTGAGTTATCAGCCTTACATTGTGATTCTCCTTATTTGATTTTTCACTCGGGATAAGGTAGTTCTGCGTACTAAGCCTGGGTTCTTACCTAAGGAATATCAATCAGGAGATTGTTGTTCCATCCTTGTGCCCAAATCCTTCTTCGAGGAAAGAACGTCTTTTGCACAATCTGGATGTAGTTCGTGCCCTTAAATTTTATTTACAGGCAACTAAAGATTTCGACAACGTCTTCCCTGTTTGTCGTTTTACTCTGGTCAGAGGAGAGGTCAAAAAGCTTCTGCTACTCTCTCTCTTTTTGGCTTCGTAGCATAATTCGTTTAGCTTATGAGACTGCTGGACAGCAGCCTCCTGAAAGAATTACAGCTCATTCCACTAGAGCTGTGGCTTCCACTTGGGCCTTTAAGAATGAGGCCTCTGTTGAACAGATTTGCAAGGCTGCAACTTGGTCTTCGCTTCATACTTTTTCCAAATTTTACAAATTTGACACTTTTGCTTCCTCGGAGGCTATTTTTGGGAGAAAGGTTCTTCAGGGCAGTGGTTCCTTCTGTATAAAGAGCCTGCCTATCCCTCCCGTCATCCGTTGTACTTTTGCTTTGGTATTGGTATCCCACAAGTAATGATGACCCGTGGACTGATCACACTTAACAGAAGAAAACATAATTTATGCTTACCTGATAAATTCCTTTCTTCTGTAGTGTGATCAGTCCACGGCCCGCCCTGTTTTTTAAGGCAGGTAAATATTTTTTAAATTATACTCCAGTCACCACTACACCCTTGGCTTCTCCTTTCTCGTTGGTCCTTGGTCGAATGACTGGAGGTGACGTAGAGGGGAGGAGCTATATAGCAACTCTGCTGGGTGAATCCTCTTGCACTTCCTGTAGGGGAGCAGTTAATATCCCACAAGTAATGATGACCTGTGGGACTGATCACACTACAGAAGAAAGGAATTATCAGGTAAGCATAAATTATGTTTTTTCAGATCTTCAGAGAGTTCTTTGCCATGAGGTGCCATGTTTAACTTCCAGTGACCAGTATGAGAGAGTGTGAGAGCGATAACAACAAATTTTTACACACCTGCTAGCCATTCACACCTGAGACCTTGTAACACTAATGAGTCAAATGACACCGGGGAGGGAAAATGGCTAATTTGGCCCAATTTGGACATTTCCACTTAGGGGTGCACTCACTTTTGTTGCCAATGGTTTTGACATTAATGGCTGTGTGTTGAGTTATTTTGAGGGGACAGCAAATTTACACTGGTATGCAGGCTGTACACTACTTTACATTGTAGCAAAGTGTCATTTATTCAGTGTTGTCACGTGAATAGATAAAATAAAATAATTACACAAATGTGAGGGGTGTACTCACTTTTGTGAGATACTGTATGTATATATATATATATATATATATATATATATATATATATGTTAAAGCCCTTTGCCTGCCTTTTTTTCTAACACCTGAGACCTCATATTTTTGAGCCCTTATAATTTTTTTTGTGAAATATTTTTTTAGACAGTGTTATTATGAGAGTGTAACTATATTTTGTAATGTATTTTGTGAAACTTTTATGTTTTGCAAAACAGTTAACCAGATCTTTGAAGTAGTGGTAATCATTCTAGCGTACTTTGTGATTATTTTCAACTTGTAATACAAGTGGTAAGCCCAATGAGTGCAAACCTCCATGATAACCCCTTATCGCTTGGGTCCAAACATTTGTGCTCCACTCGTAATCTGGCCCAAGTTGTTTTTCTCAAAGATTTTTATCCCAATCCCCATTGTTTTATTATTATTATTATCGGTTATTTGTAGAGCACCAACAGATTCCGCAGTGCTATAAACAAAGGGGGAGTACAACAAAACAATTATAGGGATCAAATGGGTAAAGGGCCCTGCCAAAAGTTGCACTGTTGTAGTCAGCTCTTAAGAAGGTGATCTACAAACAGCTGGACTCTTAGGCTTACATGCTAAGGGGGTTCAGGGGATAGCAATGGAGGAGAGGAACTGGTATTAGGAAAGGTTAGTGTAGGTTGTATGCATCTCTGAACAGTAGAGTCTTTAGGGAGCACTTGAAGCTTTTAAAACTAGAAGAGAGTCTTGTGGAGCGAGGCAGAGAGTTCCACAAGATGGGAGCCAGTCTGGAAAAGTCCTGTAAATGGGAGTGTGATGAGGTGACAAGAGAGGAGGAGAGTAGGAGGTCATGAGCAGAGCGAAGGGGACGGGAGGGAGAGTATCTGGAGACAAGGTCTGAGATATAGGGGGGAGCAGTGCAGTTGAGGGCTTTGTATGTCAGAATGAGAATTTTGTGTTTGATCCTAGAGGCAAGAGGAAGCCAGTGAAGGGATTGGCAAAGAGGTGCAGCAGATGAAGAGCGACGTGTAAGGAAGATGAGTCTGGCAGAGGCATTCATTATGGATTGTAAAGGAGCTAGGCGGCAGGTGTTGAGGACAGAGTTGCAGTAATCAAGACGGGAAAGAATGAGAGTGGATTAAAATCTTAGTTGTGTCTTGTGTAAGGAAGTATCTAATTTTAGAGATGTTTTTAAGGTGGAAGCGGCAGGCTTTAGCCAAAGACTGAATGTGAGGAGTGAAAGAAAGATCTGAGTCAAATCTGACCCCGAGACATCGGGCGTGCGGGGTAGGGGTAATGATGGAGTTGTCGACAGTTATAGAGAGATTGGGGGTGGAGAGTTTTGAGGAAGGGGGGAAAATAAGGAGCTCAGTTTTGGAGAGATTTAGCTTGAGGTAGTGAGAGGACATCCAGTTAGAGATGTGAGAAAGACAGTTAGTGACACGGGTTAGCAAGGAAGGAGATAGGTCTGGTGCAGAGAAGTAGATTTGGGTGTGGTCGGCATACAAATGATATTGTAAACCGTGGGACTTTATTAGGGAACCTAGTGATGACTAGGTAAGCAATAGTGCAATAATAAAATGCTCTGACATAAAAGAAAAAATGGGAGGAATTTCTGGAAAATAATCAAGGAGATGAATGTAATATCCAGACAAAATGGGAAACAGGGAAAGCTGTTATTAAAGGGCATATTGCCTCTGTAGCTAATTACAATAAAACCAGGCAATCGCAATATAGACAACTAAGAAAACAATTAGGAGCAGCTTATACTTTACACCTGGGTAACAGGTCTCACAACAATTTTAAAAATTATATGATAAATAAAAAGGAAATTAATATTTACTTGACCCAGCAAGCTACTGGAGATATAAAAAAGCACAAGGTAAATTCTACATGCAGAGTAATAAAGCAGGGAAATATTTAGCCAATGTAGTTAAAAATTGTAAATCTAAGAAACAAATCCTGCAAATAGAAATGGAGAAGGGTATACAGACAAAATCAATAGATATTGTTGAAGAATTTTGTAAATTCTATGAAACATTATATACTTCAGAAAAATATAGTAATATCGAAAAAGAATATAAAGAGTTTTTTTATTCAATCTCACTTCTGGAAATTACACAAATCAGCAGGATGAACTAAATGCAGAAATTATGTTAGAGGAATCAACAAAACCTTAAGTGAATTAAAATAGGAAAATCGCCTGGACCATACGGTCTTCCGATAGAATGGTATAAAATACTTAAAACCCAGGTTTCTAAAATGCTGGTAGAATTGTTTAACTTATATTTGTCAGGAGTAATCCAGCCCTCTCAAGAATTTTAAGCAGCCTGTATAATTGTTATACCAAAAGCGGAGAAAGATCTATTTAAAGTGGCATCATATAGACCGATCTTGCTGCTTATCCAAGATTATAAATTACTAGCAAAAATATTAGCTAATAGATTAAAAAAAATTCTACCACCACTGATACATGATGATCAGTAAGGATTTGTTCAAGCAAGATCCCCAGGAAAGAATATGAGGAAAGTGTTATATATAGCAAATCATTTCTGGGCACTTAACAAAGAACAGTCGATAAAACAACCTAAGAAGAATGCAGCGCTTTTAGCACTAGATGGCGAAAACCGGTTTCGACCGGGTAGAATGGCCATTTTTATTCTCTTGTTTAAAAAAAATTAATATTCAGGGATTTTTTTCCTTCCCTTATTAAAAATATTTACAATAAACTAAAGGCTGCATTATCTGTTAATGGGGAAATATCCCAGAGGTTTTCTTTAGAAAGAGGGACAAGGCAAGGGTGACCTTTATCACCTCTCTTGTTTAACCTAGTATTAGAGCCCTTAGCTGTCAAAATTCGCAAAATTCCTTTAGGTTTTAAGATGAATGGGTGTAGCTTTAATCTAGCATTATATGCAGATGATATGCTCCTTTTTTTTTTTTTACAAGACCCAGAATTACATCTAAAGGACATATTACAAGTAATTAAAGGGACACTGAACCCAAATTTTTTCTTTCATGACTCAGATACAGCATGAAATTTTAAGCAACTTTCTAATTTGCTCCTATTATCAAATTTTCTTCATTCTCTTGGTATCTTTATTTGAAATGCAAGAATGTAAGTTTAGATGCCGGCCCATTTTTGGTGAACAACCTGGGTTGTCCTTGCAGATTGGTGGATAAATTAATCCACCAATAAAAAAATGCTATCCAGAGTTCTGAACCCAAAAAAAGCTTAGATGCCTTCTTTTTCAAATAAAGATAGCAAAAGAACGAAGAAACAAATAATAGGAGTAAATTAGAAAGTTGCTTAAAATTGCATGCTCTATCTGAATCATGAAAGAAAAAAATTGGGTTCAGTGTCCCTTTAAGACATTTGGTCGACTCTCAGGTTTCAAAATAAATTAGAAAAAATCAGAGATTTTGTGGCTAAGTAAAATTAAGGAAATAGAAATCGAAAAAACTACCTTTACTGAAGTGAAAAAGCATTTAACATATTTGGGTATCTGTATTTCAAGTAAAAATTAATGGTATAGACTAAACTTTAATCAAATCTATGAAGACATTAAACGTGATTTTCAAAGATGGAAAGGGCTACCTATTTCATTATCAGGGAGAGCTCATCTAATAAAAATAATGACCTTTCCAAAACTAATTTATCCTATGAACATGATTCCGATTATGATCCCCAAATACAATATCAATAAATTGAATAAGATGTTTAACCTTTTTTTGTGGGAAAGTAAAAAAACTTGCATTAGTCTAAAAAATTACAGGTGAAAAAGGAAAATGGGGGCTTGGGTATCCCAGATATTTATTTTTATAACCTAGCAGCATTAACGAAGATAGCTTTAGATTGGCTCTTAGGTACTGAGCATGTCTATATTCAGGTTATAGACGAGTCTATTTTAGAGGATATATCACTTGCCTCACTGTTACATCAAAAATGGAAGGACATACCGTCAGCAATCAGAAAAAATATTACGTACGAAAGTATTATTAGAGCCTGGCAGGAAGTGCATAAAATTTTGGGAACACAGTATTATGCTTCACTTTTTATACCTATAAAAGGAAATCTATGGTTTCTACCAGGAAGGTCCATAGAATTTGTCAAAAAAGGACACAAGATAAATATAAAAACAATAGGTGAGCTGTTAGACATAATTCACAGAAAAATAATCTCCTTTCAAGAACTTCAAAACAAGGTATCAATACCAGATTCTTACTATTTTTCCTATACTCAAATTACCCATTATATTAACACTTTACTGTGAAAATACCCCGTTATGGGAAACTCACTGTTTGGATAAATCAATTGCAATGTTTAAAAAGGGGAATTTTACGTACTAATTTATTTATGAAGCTCTGTTAGAGTCTAACAAAGGTAAGATTATGTCAAAACTGTCAGAGGCCTGGAATAGGGAGATGGAAAAACAGGTTGCTGTAGAGGATTTGCACAAAAGTTTAAAAATCATTCATCAAGTGACTAGCGATGCATACTTTGGGGAATCACAAACTAAAATAGTGCATACATTTTATGTGACACCAAAAACAGTTAGCAAATGGTTCAACTGTAGGAATGAATGTATTCAAAGTAAACTTACTAACCAAAGTCTAAAGCATTACTTTTCGGATTGCCCAAAGATTAAACAATTATGGGCTAAAATAAGCTACTGGATATCTAAAGTATTGAAAACGAAGCTGCAACTAAACTTTAAAAAAGTTATAACTTTGACTGACTCAACAATAGAAAGAAATTTGTGGCTTTGGTGGTAATGGTAACAATGATAACAAGAAAATGTATTTTAGGTTCTTGGCTTGTATCTAATGTACCCAATGTTATAAAAATTATAGAAAACTTAAGAAAACAAATAGCCATCAAGGTTTATGATGTTATGTATGAAAAAGAACAAAGAGCAGAAAACGTTATTTGGAAGTGGAATGACTTCGTTAAAATCATAGAGATTCCAGTGCAGTAACAAATTATGGCACCATTGTTAGGTACAGTTAATGTAGAGGGGCAGTGGGGCACTGAACTAGATTTGCATTGCTTATTATAAACAAGACAAGATATTTATAAGTTAAAGGGACAGTAAACCTTAAAAATAATGTTATATAATTCTGCACATAGTGCAGAATTATATAACATTATAGTAGCCAAACATTAAAAAAAATAATTGTACCCTATTAATTTAAAAAAACAAACGCTGTTTCACAGACACGCTCTCTGCTGAGCGGGTCTGTTATATTTAGTCAGCGCATTGGGCCAGCTGTATAGTCACAGCCCGGCCCGACCGCGCCATAAGACTAAGTGCAGCTCGCTCCTGTCACAGTATTTATATTCGTGAGTTTGCGCGGGGGCCTCGATGTAACGACGAGATCCTGTTTGTAATTAATTGAGCTAGCATCACTTAATAGCTACCTAGTTAAAATAATTACAAAAGTACCAGTAAAAAAAATCCTAACCTAAGTTACAATTAAACCTAACACTACACTATCAATAAATTAATTAAATAAACTACCTACAATTATCTACAATAAAACCTAACACTACACTATCAATAAATAAATTAAATACAAATACCTACAAATAAATACACTAACTAAAGTACAAAAAATAAAAAAAGAACTAAGTTACAAAAAATAAAAAAGAACTAAGTTACAAAAAATAATTTACAAACATTATAAAAATATTACAACAATTTTAAGCTAATTACACCTACTCTAAGCCCCCTAATAAAATAACAAAGCCCCCCAAAATAAAAAAAATGCCCTACCCTATTCTAAAATAAAAATTGAAAAGCTCTTTTACCTTACCAGCCCTTAAAAGGGCCTTTTGCAGGGCATGCCCCAAATAATTCTGCTCTTTTGCCTGTAAAAAAAAACATACAATACCCCCCAACATTACAACCACCACCCACATACCCCTAATCTAACCAAACCCCCCTTAAATAAACCTAACACTAAGCCCCTGAAGATCTTCCTACCTTGTCTTCACCACGCCGGGTATCACCGATCCGTCCAGAAGAGGGTCCGAAGTCTTCCTCCTATGCGGGGCTGAAGAGGTCCATTATCCGGCTGAAGTCTTCATCCGAGCGGGGACTGAAGAGGTCCATCATCCGGCTGAAGTCTTCATCCAAGCGGCGGCTGAAGAGGTCCATCATCCGGCTGAAGTCTTCTATCAAGCGGCATCTTCAATCTTCTTTCTTCCGGCTCCATCTTCATCCCGCCGACGCGGAACATCCATTCTATTGGCTGATTGGAACAGCCAATAGAATGCGAGCTCAATCTGATTGGCTGATTGGATCAGCCAATCGGATTGAACTTGAATCTGATTGGCTGATTCCATCAGCCAATCAGAAATTTCCTACCTTAATTCCGATTGGCTGATAGAATCCTATCAGCCAATCGGAATTCGAGGGACGCCATCTTGGATGACGTCCCTTAAAGGAACTCTCATTCGTCGGGAAGTCGTCGGCCAGGATGGATGTTCCGCGTTGGCGGGATGAAGATGGAGCCGGAAGAAAGAAGATTGAAGATGCCGCTTGATAGAAGACTTCAGCCGGATGATGGACCTCTTCAGCCCCCGCTTGGATGAAGACTTCAGCCCAATGATAGTCCTCTTCAGCCCCCGCTTGGATGAAGACATTGCCCGGATAGGAGGAAGACTTCGGACCCTCTTCTGGACGGATCGGTGATACCCGGCGTGGTGAAGACAAGGTAGGAAGATCTTCAGGGGCTTAGTATTAGGTTTATTTAAGGGGGGTTTGGGTTAGATTAGGGGTATGTGGGTGGTGGGTTGTAATGTTGGGGGGGTATTGTATGTTTTTTTTTACAGGCAAAAGAGCAGAATTCTTTGGGGCATGCCCCGCAAAAAGCCCTTTTAAGGGCTGGTAAGGTAAAAGAGCTTTTCAATTTTTATTTTAGAATAGGGTAGGGCATTTTTTTATTTTGGGGGGCTTTGTTATTTTATTAGGGGGCTTAGAGTATGTGTAATTAGCTTAAAATTGTTGTATAATTTTTATAATGTTTGTAAATTCTTTTTTATTTTTTGTAACTTAGTTCTTTTTTTATTTTTTGTAACTTAGTTCTTTTTTTATTTTTTGTACTTTAGTTAGTGTATTTATTTGTATTTATTTTTAGGTATTTGTATTTAATTTATTTATTGATAGTGTAGTGTTAGGTTTAATTGTAGATAATTGTAGGTAGTTTAATTAATTTATTGATAGTGTAGTGTTAGGTTTAATTGTAACTTAGGTTAGGATTTATTTTACAGGTACTTTTGTAATTATTTTAACTAGGTAGCTATTAAATAGTTATTAACTATTTAATAGCTATTGTACCTGGTTAAAATAAATACAAAGTTGCCTGTAAAATAAATATTAATCCTAAAATAGCTACAATATAATTATTATTTATATTGTAGCTATATTAGGTTTTATTTTACAGGTAAGTATTTAGCTTTAAATAGGATTAATTTATTTAATAAGATTTATTTTATTTCGTTAGATAAAAATAATATTTAACTTAGGGGGGTGTTAGGGTTAGACTTAGCTTTAGGGGTTAATACATTTATTAGAGTAGCGGTGAGGTCCGGTCGGCAGATTAGGGGTTAATACTTGTAGGTAGGTAGCGGCGACGTTGGGGGGGGCAGATTAGGGGTGTTAGGTTTTTTTTCAGCTCAAACGGCCCCATTGTTTCCTATAGGGGAATCGTGCACGAGCACGTTTTTTAAGCTGGCCGTGTCCGTAAGCACCGCTTGTATTGAGAGTTGCAGTGGCGGTAAATTATGCTCTACGCTACCTTTTTGGAGCCTAACGCAGCCCTTCTGTGAACTCTAAATACCAGCGGTATTTAAAAGGTGCGGGGGGAAAAAAGCACGCGTAGCTAATGCACCCCAATGGCCGCAGAACTCTAAATCTAGGCAATTGTAAGGCCCTTTCAGTACATGAGGGACAAAAAGTAAGAGGGGGTTCCACAATGGCATCACATAGAAGAAGTAATTTCCTCAAGTTTAGACATGTTAAACAGACTAGCAATAGCAAAATAGTAGTTTTATGCTTGATATATTGTACTTTGAAGTCAAAATATATAATAAAAATTTTTGAACTAAAAAATGTACTGCACCCTTAAATAATAAAAGCGATTTTTCTGTTATTAGACAAAATGACGTTTTCAGCAATAAAAATTGCCCTTATGTGCCCAAAATAGCATAACAATATTGCACCACTTGTTAGGGTATATTATATATCAGATTTATATCAACTTTATCAGATTTATTGCATATATCATTGTATTATCAATTAAGGCCCCTGCACCTCGCCACAGCTCTGCTGCGGCGCCTACCTGCCCCCAGATTGCACTGCAGGAACGTTCTCAGCCTCTCTGTACCCTACGATTATCAAACAGAGTAAGGCCCCACCGGAGCCTCAGGACCATGCTGCCGTTCCGGAAAACACACTGCGCGTCTGAGTGCGCGAAAATAGGCCCCGCCCACCGTGGGCGTAACACTAGCCTAAACGAGACCCGCATGTCGGTCCTCCATATATCAGCCATGTGCCACACAATATACACACTCAGCGCAATAAGCGCCTCTCAGAGAAAAATATTTTCCTGTCATCACCGAATAATAAAAGTCTAACCGCATCTCTCCAGCTTCAGCCCACATAATAAATTTAAAGTGACATAGCAGTACACTATTAAATAAACAACATAACAGGGAATTCCAGGTACACCATTTCCCTATAGTGCATACTGATTACCCCTCCCCAGCTAGGGAATATTGGCAGCCTGTTCTGATGCATCAAGTCTCCCCAGAAACAAAAGACTGAACATACCTCAATGCTGCTTGTAGCATGACACCGTTCTCCACACTGAAGATTTTTCTTTACACTACCTTCAGTTGCTCTGTGGGAACCAGAATGGATCTTAGATAACGTTTGCTAAGATCATCAACATCAGGGCAGAAAAATAAAATGTCTCCATTCCTCTTGGGAAGTTATAAACTGAAGATTTCTCCCTGAGAAAAATAGTACTCACTGGCACCATTTTAAAATAAAAAAACTTCTTGATTGAAGAATCTAAACTAACACCTCACTTTACCTCTTCCTATCACTGACACAGGCAAAGAGAATGACTGGAGGGGAGGGAAGGGAGGAGCTATATATACAGCTCTGCTGTGGTGCTCTTTGCCACTTTCTGCTGAACAGGAGGCGTAATCCCACAAGTAAGGATGAAATCCGTGGACTTGTCATATCTTGTAAAAGAAATAAAATCATTTAGAATTAGGTTAATTAGGTTAGTCAAGTACCCTAATTTAACCCTATCCAGGTGGCTAGAGCTGTTTAAGTGCAGATATGGCAACCTTGAAAATCTTATTTAAAATTGTCTTTAAACATTTGGGGTGATATCTACAATTAGACATCTGTAGCTACCTGGGAATTTAAGAAATAGTAGACAAGGTACACAGTTTTGGAAAGTACGCCCCTTGGCACATCAAATCAGGGTCTGCATGTATTTTTTTATTTTTTTTTACATATGTCATTCGCTTATATGTTGCACACTTCAGATATGTGGTACAAATACAAATAAGACCTCATTTGATGCAGCTGGGGATGTCGTTTCTAAAAATATATAGTTTTGTTGTCATATCTTAACTTTCCAGGCAGCTAAAGCTGTTTAATTGCTGGCAACAATACATTAAATTTAAAGATGCTTTTTGTTAAGGTCTATCAAATTGACACATCAGTTAAATGTTCTCAATTTCTGCTTATTTTAGATAGGTTACCTACTACAAATATTTAGCACCACAGGTTTTGATGATAGAGTTTAGAAAAATAAAATTACAAACTAATTTTTATTGATTATGGAGTACAAAAATACACTTTTTCATATTTTATGCATTATTTTTAAAACCTGTTGAGACATACACACATAATAATGGTATATTTGGAATCTGCTAGGTCTGCTGAAAAAATAATATATAGTTTGTATAGTTTATTCACACAAACTGCTTCTAAAAGCTATAAAACAGCTTAACACCCAGGTGGGAAATGGCTTAGCAGGCAAAGCCCCCTATTTAAGAAAGGTCTTGCGGACCTGATCCGACACTGCGGATCAGGTCCGCAAGACCTCGCTGAATGTGGAGAACAATACGCTCTCCGTATTCAGCATTGCACCAGCAGCTCACAAAAGCTGCTGGTGCAACGCCGCCCCCTGCTGACTTGCGGCCAATCGGCTCAGAGCAGGCGGACAGGGTTATGGAGCAGCGATCTTTGTGACCGCTGCTTCATAACTGCTGTTTCTGTCGAGTCTAAAGACTCACCAGAAACACGGGCCGTCAAGCTCCATTCGGAGCTTGATAGATAGGCCCCAAAGGGTTAAAGCATACAAACCATTTCCAAATATTTGTTGTGCTATGAATGGATCTGAATTTGTTATGAATAGATGTGGACTCTCTAATCATTTTTATTTTTTATTATTTCTCTACTTATTTAATTACAATGTTTATATTATACGTGATTTCATTTTTATCTCATATAAGAATCTAGTGCAAAGTATATTTAAAAACATCCATATTATATTTTACATGTTTTCAAGTAACATTATTATTATTCAGTAAATAAATATGATTATATACAATTATGACAATTTGCATAAGTCACTGAGTTCTTAGTAATATCACATACCTGTAAATTTTTGTAGTGAACACGGCTTCGACAATGAGATGTTTTTGCTGTCTCTTCGCTGGTGTAGAAGAGGCCACAAAGTTTGCAGAAAAAGCCGGTTCTTGGCACTACAAATTCAACACCTTTAAAAGATTTAAAGTTCAATAGAGGTTCAGTTGGTAATGATAAAAATGTGTTTCATATAAAAAATAGAAGAAGCTGTTATAAAATGACAAATCAGTAGTTACCTAGAGGGATGTTAAGTTCAGCAAACACATCCTCTTGTTCCCATGATGGAGAAGAATGCATTTCTTTCAATTCTAATTCAGAGACTTCTGAAGATGATGTTTTTGATGATACAGAATGACCTTAATCAAGCAAATTATGTTAAAAGTGTTGACTTTATATACATATTTCTATAATTTACAACATGGGTGTGAATTCTAATACAATGTCAACAAAATCACTTTGTAATACACTATCCAAATCTGTATGTTATCGGCTATCCTGTCTGTCTATCTATCTATCTATCTATCTATCTATCTATCTATCTATCTATCTATCTATTGTTATCTACCTGTTATCTATCTATCTACAAACATTTGATTATTTTATTTAACATGTTATACTAATGTGGTAAATATCATGTTCATCAAATAAAGTTTAAGCTTCACATTATTTATTCAACTAAAATGTCATTCATTGCAATTCAGCTGGCAGAATGCAAATTTCATTTTGTAATAAATATTTAAATAATTATAAATTGTTCAAAATATAATAGATGTCAGCTTTTGCATTCATTTTTAAATATTCAGAAAAAAAATCAAATATCTTCTGTAGCGTTAATCACATTTACATCCAGCATATATCAGTTATCTCTATCTCTCACTCTCTCTTTCTCTTGCTCTCTCTAACCCCAAGATTAACTGAAATGTTGTTTCTTTCTCCTTCTGAACAAGGCTTTGGTAGCACTCACATACATTTATTTATTTATTTGTATATGTGGGTGAAGTACCATTTGTGTCACTAAAATTCTTTTCACTTCAATGATTCAGGATTTTATAATTAGCCCACATTGTGACACCCCTAACTATGCAACCCAGGATTTCAAGGTATCCTGGTTAAACATCACTGAAATAAACCATTTATACAATTATATTTGCAAAATGTTTGTACTAAAATATGTTATGTACAGTTTATGTAATGTAACCACTGTATCTACAAGTGCCTCTAATTATCTAATAAAATACTTAATATGCCATATGTTCGCTTAGAAAAATAATTACCAGAGCTTGATAGATCTTGATGCTTCGTATCATGGCTTTCCTCTTGAATGTGCGAGTCTGTTACATCATCGTCTGCTTGAGAGCTCAATCTTTTGCACGTGTCTGGTGCATCTAAATCTTCACCAACATTTCCTTTGCTGCAATATTGTTTTCCTTCATTGCTTTCTTTTGAACCCTCATAACTCTTCGGCACCGATATATCCTCATGGGAACAGCACGGGCTTATACTTGCTTCCAGTTCATCACCCTTCTGCTCAGTATTATGGTTTAATTCTGAGATATCCTTTACCAGGTCACAACAGCTGCTATTTGGACTTGTGCTTTCTCTTACTGACATGCTACTCATTGCAATAGAAGCCTCATGAGTAACTGAACATTCACTCCTGCTTAACTGACTACACCGTAATTCTACAGTATTTACTGTATGCTGTGGTACCTGATTGCTATTATCATCGTCTATTGAATTAACTGGAATAATTTCCTCTAGTTCAGTAATGTCTGGCTCTATAATGAAATCTTCCTCCCCTACTTCATCCACAGTCACCAGCTCTTCCATGTTTGTTGGATACCATGTCTCACCTTCTAACTCGCTTCCACTTTCCCACTCATTGTCCTGTGAGAAAAAAGAAGGCATTTAAAAAAAGTAGTTCCCATTCTAAATCCGTAAAATATAAAGATATTATTTACAACTATTTATCCATAACAGACAGATAAAAATAACTTTAATAAATGTTTTACTTTTCTAGCTTAAAGAGACAGTCAACACCAGAATTTTTGTTGTTTAAAAAGATAGATAATCCCTTTATTACCTATTACCCAGATTTGCATAACCAACACAGTTATAATAATACATGTATTACCTCTGTTTTACCTATTATCTATGCCTCTGCAAACTGCCCCCTTATTTCAGTTCTTTTGACAGACTTGCATTTTAGCCAATTAGTGCTCACTCCTAGGTAAATTCACGTGCGTGAGCGCAAAGTTATCTATATGAAACACATGAACTAACACCCTCTAGTGGTGAAAAACGTTCAAAATGCATTCAGATTAGAGGCGGCCTTCAAGGTCTAAGAAATTAGCATATGTACCTCCTAGGTTTAGCTTTCAACTAAGAATACCAAGAGAACAAAGCAAAATTGGTGATAAAAGTAAATTGGAAAATTGTTTAAAAATACATGCCCTATCTGAATCATGAAAGTTTATTTTGGACTTTACTGTCCCTTTACAATTACAAATTACTAATAGGACCATTTTTAGTTTGTTTTTTTAATAAAAACCATCATGCTTTTTACAACTGCTTCTGTCCGTGCTCATGAGCCTAGTTTTGTGCCCACACAGTAACTGATAGCTTCTCCTTCTGCTTATTAGCTCATGGTTAGAAATATATGGAGCTGGAGAATGTCCCAATACATTTTTCTCTAATACTTCTACACTAATATTAATTAACTGTAACTATATACTAAACCTGTTGCTACATAAAGAAATCAAATGCACAGTTGAGAAACATGTTGGCCATTTTATCATAGCCTGTAATACATATTCAGTAGCATTACCCTTTACAAACATAACATATGGGTCTATATTTAGTAGCGCATTTTGTATAAAGTATTTATTTCTACTGATACATGTCTCACTTACACATCATCGTTAGTTAATTTAGTACATGAATGCATGCAACGTAATTTATACACCCAGCAAACAAGTAAAAAGAACCCTAAAGTAAAACTACAAGAGAAGGTCAATGCAGGCCAATTCTCTTACAGAACAGCTATGCAAACCAATGTCAACTATATATCAAATTAGACTGCTGCAGATGAAATAACATAGGATGGGACAGAAGTCAACAGGATCATTTTCATCAATGGATACAGGTCTTTTTTTAGATATTAAATGCTTAAGATCATGCTTTACCATCGCTTAATGACTTGTAGTTTGACACTGCAAATTGTTGTAAGGGCATTGCCACATTATACATTGTTTATTTTAAATGTTTGATTTGTGCTTTGATATAAAGGTTCTGGTTAAAGGAAGATTAAACTCAATATCAAATTCCTCATATTTAATTAGGCATATAAAAAAATATACAATGAATGATTACACTGCTCAACAATGAAAATGTTTCTGCCTTAAAAATACTTCTAATTGATTTCAGCATGTGAAAAATAAATATGACATTTAAATCTCTCATTTAGCTCTTGGTTCTGAGACATAGCCCATTTATGAAGATATAGGGTATGGGTATAGCGTAAAGGGTTTGGTGCTACTAGCGGCCAAGTAAGGAACGTGGCAAGCCTGAGTACAGGAATGATATCTGTGTATATCTTGTATGAAGTGAAGGTTAGAGTGTTGTTCCTTTAATTATTTTCACTTTTGTGGTTATACTTTACAATAAAAGCCAGCATGCCAGGTAAATGTATTCATAAAGAACTTTTTAATGGGAATGAGCAAGGATGGGGAAGCTTTCAAGTACCTGAGAGGAAAATTTACACTACTGAAGGGGCTAAATGTAAGGTAGGAATCTTTGTTGGTCCCCAACTTTGTTAACTTATTATGGATGAAAACTTTGGCGAGTCCTCAAGAGAAATAATATTGTTTTTCACTATGACTATATTACTGAAGCACAAGTAGTGTATCTCAAAAACAAGAGCTAATAAAAAAATCTAAAGTCAATTTTGTTTTTCTTGACCCAAAATTATTAAAGTATGACTATTTTTTAATAAGGAAGCATATTAAAAATAGCTGCATCTATAAAATAAAAATTCACCTATCAGCACATAGAACTGTGAAGGGTATCAGCATCACACAAAATCCTTCAAAACATTACAGACAAATCAAATGGAAGTGAAAACAAACCCTCTATAAAACAGGCCATGCTAACATGCAAAAAGAAAGCCTGGAATCAAAGAAAAACTAAAAAGTACACAACCCTGTGAACTTTGAAATAATGAGATACAACCACGTATTTCACAGGGGTAATACAATCTTTATGTATTTATGCTGGTCCAAACTGTAGGTGAAAAAAGCTTGTCCATGCATCTAAAACACCCACAGCTAGCCCCTCAGCACACCTTTCCTTCAATCGAGCAAGGTTACTTCACCATAACAAAACAGACATACACATATTTTACAAATACAAACATTTACATAAACCATTTTGTAAGTGTGTTTTGCTGTTGTAATTATTGTTTCTGTGTTGTAAGCTGTTCTCATTTTTATGTATTGGTCATCTTAAGCAACTGTAGATATTTGTGGCAGGAACAGACACTAAGAAAACCATGGAAAATATAGGTGAAGTGATGCTAGCTCAATTAATTACAAACAGGATCTCGCCGTTACATCGAGGCCCCCGCGCAACCTCACGAATATAAATCTAGGCAGATAACTAGCTGGAACATTTTCCGCAGTATGATCTTTAAAATGCAACAGCCAAAGTACCTGCAATAGTGGAAAAACACCCAGTATGTTTGGTTAAGGGGACATGAAAGTCAGAATTCAACTTTCAAGGTTCAGATAAAGCATGCAATTTTAACATACTTTTCTGTTTTGTAATGTACTTGGTTCTCTTGGTATGGTTTGTTGGAAACCATATTTAGGTAGGCTCAGGAGCAGCAATGCACTACTGGGAACTAGCTGTTGATTGGTGGCTACAAACATATGTCTCTTTTTATTTGCTTACCAGATGTATTCAACTATCCCCCAGTAGTGCACTGCTGTTCTGGAGCTGACTTTATCTATGTGTTTAACCCAGAGGTTAAAGGGATAGGAAAGTCAAAATTAAACTTGCATGATTCAGATAGAGCATTTTATTTTAAGACACTTAAATTCACTTCTATTTTCAAATGTGCTTTGTTCTTTTGGTATCCCTTGTTAAAGAAACATAATTTATGCTTACCAGATAAATTCATTTCCTTCCTGGCAGGGAGAGTCCACAACTTCATTCCTTATTCTTGGGAAAATACAACACCTGGCCACCAGGAGGAGGCAAAGACACCCCAGCCAAAGGCTTAAATATCCCTCCCACTTCCCCTATCCCCCAGTCATTCTGCCGAGGGAACAAGGAAAGGTAGGAGAAACATCAGGGTATAAAGGTGCCAGAAGAAATAATATAAAAAGGGAGCCACCCATCAAAAAATAAATTATGGACGGGGTCATGGACTCTCCCTGCCAGGAAGGAAAGGAATTTATCTGGTAAGCATAAATTGTTTTCCTTCCATAAGGCAGGGAGAGTCGATGACTTCATTCCTTACTGTTGGGAAAACTATACCCAAGCTCCAGAGGACACTGAAAGAATGACGGGAGGGAATAAAAAAAGACGCAAATTCTATTATGAGGGCACCACAGCCTGCAAAACTTTTCTCACGAAAGCTGCTTCAGCCGAAGCAAACACATCAAACTTGTAAAATTTAGAAAAAGTGTGTAAGGAGGACCAGGTAGGCAACTTACAAATCTTGTCCATTAAGGCTTAAGTTCTTAACCTGTACCCTTGACCCTATCCCCTCACAACTACTCCCCTCCCTCTCTGCCACCCTTACCCCTATACTCACACACACTTTCAACTTTTCCCTCAACATCGGTATATTTCCCTCATCGCTGAAACATGCACTGGTCACACCTATCCTTAAAAAACCTTCCCTTGATCCTACCTCCCCATCCAACTACCGCCATATTTCCCTCCTCACTCTTGCATCAAAGCTTCTTGAAAAACTAGCTTATGCACGCCTATCCCATTTCCTTACAATAAACTCCCTCCTTGACCCATTGCAATCTGGATTTCGTCCCCATCACTCCACAGAGACAGCAATTGTTAAGGTTACCAATGACCTACTTACAGCAAAATCAAAAGGCCACTTCTCTCTGCTTATCCTCCTTGATCTGTCCACAGCCTTTGACACTGTTGACCACCCTCTTCCAATCCTTCGGCATCTGTGACACAGCCCTCTCGTGGCTCTCTTCCTACCTGTCAAACGGTACCTTTAGTGTAGCCTTCTCTGGGGCCTCCTCTGCCCCGTCACCACTTTCTGTTGGAGTACCGCAAGGCTCTGTCCTTGGTCCCCTTCTCTTCTCAATCTACACGTCATCACTAGGTTCCCTAATAAAGTCCCACGGTTTACAATATCATTGGTATGCTGATGACACCCAAATCTACTTCTCTGCACCAGACCTATCCCCTTCCTTGCTAACCCGTGTCACTAACTGTCTTTCTCACATCTCCAACTGGATGTCCTCTCACTACCTCAAGCTAAATCTCTCCAAAACTGAGCTTCCCCATTTCTTCTAAACTCTCCATCCCCAATCTCTCTATAACTGTCGACAACTCCATCATTACCCCTACCCCGCATGCCCAATGTCTCCGGGTCACATTTGACTCAGATCTTTCTTTCACTCCTCACATTCAGTCATTGGCTAAAGCCTGCCGCTTCCACCTTAAAAACATCTCTAAAATTAGACACTTCCTTACACAAGACACAACTAAGATTTTAATCCACTCTCTCATTCTCTCCCGCCTCGATTACTGCAACTCTGTCCTCTCTGGTCTCCCCACCTGCCACCTAGCTCCTTTACAATCCATAATGAATGCCTTTGCCAGACTCATCTTCCTTACACGTCGCTCTCCATCTGCTGCACCTCTCTGCCAATCCCTTCACTGGCTTCCTCTTGCCTCTAGGATCAAACACAAAATTCTCATTCTGACATACAAAGCCCTCAACTGCATTTCTCCCCCTATATCTCAGACCTTGTCTCCAGATACTCTCCCTCCCATCCCCTTCGCTCTGCTCACAACCTCCTACTCTCCTCCTCTATTGTCACCTCATCGCACTCCCGTTTACAGGACTTCTCCAGACTGCCTCCCATCTTGTGGAACTCTCTGCCTCGCTCCACAAGACTCTCTTCTAGTTTTAAAAGCTTCAAGTGCTCCCTAAAGACTCTACTGTTCAGGGATGCATACAACCTACACTAACCTTTCTTTATACCAGTTCCTCTCCTCCATTGCTATCCCCTGAACCCCCTTAGCCTGTAAGCCTAAGAGTCCAGCTGTTTGTAGATCACCTTCTTAAGAGCTGACTACAACAGTGCAACTCTTGGCAGGGCCCTCTACCCATTTGATCCCTATAATTGTTTTGTTGTACTCCGCATTTGTTTATAGCGCTGCGGAATCTGTTGGCGCTCTACAAATAACCAATAATAATAATAATAATAATAATTAAAGGCACAAGAGGAAGCCACTGCTCTAGTGGATCGAGCCGTTATCCTCTCAGGAGGCTGTCGTCCCGCTGTCTCATAAACTAAGCGGATGACACTCCTCAACCAGAAAGATAGGGAAGTCGTAGTAGCCTTCTGCCCCTTACTCTTCCCTGTATAGATGACAAACAAAGAGGAAGATTGTCTATTTGAATTCCTTAGTAGCCTGAAGATAGAACTTCAAGGCACAAACCACATCCAGATTGTGAAGCAAGCGTTCCTTCGCTAAAGAAGGATTAGGACACAAGGAAGGAACAACAATTTCTTGATTAATGTTACGGTCTGACATTACCTTAGGGAGGAACCATAATTTAGTACGTAAAACTGCTTTATCAGCATGGAAAACAAGATAAGGGGAGTCACATTGTAAAGCAGAAATCGCCGAAACTCTGCATGCAGAGGCAATAGCCAGGAAAAAAAGAATCTTCCAAGATAACAATTTAATGTCAACAGTATGCATAGGGGCCTATCTATCAAGCTCCGAATGGAGCTTGATGCCCCGTGTTTCTGGCGAGCCTGAACAGCAGTTATGAAGCAGCGGTCCGACAGACCTTCATAACTAGAGGCCTTTGGCTGGGGTGTCTTTGCTTCCTCCTGGTGGACAGGTTCAGTATTTCCCACAAATAAGGAATGCAGCTGTGGACTCTTCCCATATTAAGATGGAAAACTGCACTAGGCGATTTTGGGGCTAAAGTTGGTGGGAGTGGGGCATTAGAAAAAACATAATTTATGCTTACCTGATAAATTCCTTTCTTCTGTAGTGTGATCAGTCCACGGGTCATCATTACTTGTGGGATATTAACTGCTCCCCTACAGGAAGTGCAAGAGGATTCACCCAGCAGAGTTGCTATATAGCTCCTCCCCTCTACGTCACCTCCAGTCATTCGACCAAGGACCAACGAGAAAGGAGAAGCCAATGGTGTAGTGGTGACTGGAGTATAATTTAAAAAATATTTACCTGCCTTAAAAAAACAGGGCGGGCCGTGGACTGATCACACTACAGAAGAAAGGAATTTATCAGGTAAGCATAAATTATGTTTTCTTCTGTTAAGTGTGATCAGTCCACGGGTCATCATTACTTGTGGGATACCAATACCAAAGCAAAAGTACACGGATGACGGGAGGGATAGGCAGGCTCTTTATACAGAAGGAACCACTGCCTGAAGAACCTTTCTCCCAAAAATAGCCTCCGAGGAAGCAAAAGTGTCAAATTTGTAAAATTTGGAAAAAGTATGAAGCGAAGACCAAGTTGCAGCCTTGCAATCTGTTCAACAGAGGCCTCATTCTTAAAGGCCCAAGTGGAAGCCACAGCTCTAGTGGAATGAGCTGTAATTCTTTCAGGAGGCTGCTGTCCAGCAGTCTCATAAGCTAAACGAATTATGCTACGAAGCCAAAAAGAGAGAGAGGTAGCAGAAGCTTTTTGACCTCTCCTCTGACCAGAGTAAACGACAAACAAGGAAGACGTTTGTCGAAAATCTTTAGTTGCCTGTAAATAAAATTTAAGGGCACGAACTACATCCAGATTGTGCAAAAGACGTTCCTTCCTCGAAGAAGGATTTGGGCACAAGGATGGAACAACAATCTCCTGATTGATATTCCTGTTAGTGACTACCTTAGGTAAGAACCCAGGTTTAGTATGCAGAACTACCTTATCCGAGTGAAAAATCAAATAAGGAGAATCACAATGTAAGGCTGATAACTCAGAGACTCTTCGAGCCGAGGAAATAGCCATTAAAAATAGAACTTTCCAAGATAACAACTTTATATCAATGGAATGAAGGGGTTCAAACGGAACACCCTGTAAAACGTTAAGAACAAGGTTTAAACTCCATGGTGGAGCCACAGCTTTAAACACAGGTTTAATCCTGGCCAAAGCCTGACAAAAAGCCTGAACGTCTGGAACTTCTGACAGACGCTTGTGAAACAGAATGGACAGAGCTGAGATCTGTCCCTTTAAGGAACTAGCGGATAACCCCTTTTCTAAACCTTCTTGTAGAAAAGACAATATCCTAGGAATCCTAACCTTACTCCAAGAGTAACCTTTGGATTCGCACCAATATAGGTATTTACGCCATATTTTATGGTAAATCTTTCTGGTAACAGGCTTCCTAGCCTGTATTAAGGTATCAATAACTGACTCAGAAAAACCACGCTTTGATAAGATCAAGCGTTCAATTTCCAAGCAGTCCGCTTCAGAGAAGTTAGATTTTGATGTTTGAAAGGACCCTGAATCAGAAGGTCCTGTTTCAGAGGTAACGACCAAGGTGGACAGAATGACATGTCCACCAGATCTGCATACCAAGTCCTGCGTGGCCATGCAGGCGCTATTAGAATCACTGATGCTTTCTCCTGTTTGATTCTGGCAATCAATCGAGGAAGCATCGGGAAAGGTGGAAACACATAAGCCATCCTGAAGGTCCATGGTGCTGTCAAGGCATCTATCAGGACCGCTCCCGGATCCCTGGATCTGGACCCGTAGCGCGGAAGCTTGGCGTTCTGTCGAGACGCCATGAGATCTATCTCTGGTTTGCCCCAACGTCAAAGTATTTGGGCAAAGACCTCTGGATGAAGTTCCCACTCCCCCGGATGAAAAGTCTGACGACTTAAGAAATCCGCCTCCCAGTTCTCCACTCCCGGGATGTGGATTGCAGACAGGTGGCAAGAGTGAGACTCTGCCCAGCGAATTATCTTCGATACTTCCATCATTGCTAGGGAGCTTCTTGTCCCTCCCTGATGGTTGATATAAGCTACAGTCGTGATGTTGTCCGACTGGAACCTGATGAACCCCCGAGTTGTTAACTGGGGCCAAGCCAGAAGAGCATTGAGGACTGCTCTCAATTCCAGAATGTTTATTGGAAGAAAACTCTCCTCCTGATTCCATAGTCCCTGAGCCTTCAGAGAATTCCAGACAGCGCCCCAACCTAGTAGGCTGGCGTCTGTTGTTACAATTGACCAGTCTGGCCTGCTGAATGGCATTCCCCTGGACAGATGTGGCCGATAAAGCCACCATAGAAGAGAATTTCTGGTCTCTTGATTCAGATTTAGAGTGTTGAATGGAATGAAGGACACGGCATGCATTTTGAAGTTTTGTTAACCTGTCCTCTGTCAGGTAAATTTTCATTTCTACAGAATCTATCAGAGTCCCCAGGAAGGGAACTCTTGTGAGTGGAAAGAGAGAACTTTTCTCTTCGTTCACTTTCCATCCATGCAACCTTAGAAATGCCAGTACTATCTCTGTATGAGATTTGGCAGTTTGAAAGCTTGAAGCTTGTATCAGTATGTCGTCTAAGTACGGAGCTACTGAAATTCCTCGCGGTCTTAGTACCGCCAGAAGAGTGCCCAGAACCTTTGTGAAGATTCTTGGAGCCGTAGCCAGTCCGAATGGAAGAGCTACAAACTGGTAATGCCTGTCTAAAAAGGCAAACCTTAGATACCGGTAATGACTTCTGTGAATCGGTATGTGAAGGTAAGCATCCTTTAAATCCACTGTGGTCATGTACTGACCCTCTTGGATCATGGGCAAAATTGTTCGAATAGTTTCCATCTTGAACGATGGAACTCTTAGGAATTTGTTTAGGATCTTTAAATCCAAGATTGGCCTGAAGGTTCCCTCTTTTTTGGGAACTACAAACAGATTTGAGTAAAACCCTTGTCCTTGTTCCAACCGCGGAACTGGATGGATCACTCCCATTAATAAAAGATCTTGTACGCAGCGTAGAAACGCTTCCTTCTTTGTTAGGTTTGTTGACAACCTTGACAGATGAAATCTCCCTCTTGGGGGAGAGGATTTGAAGTCCAGAAGGTATCCCTGAGATATGATCTCTAACGCCCAGGGATCCTGAACATCTCTTGCCCAAGCCTGGGCGAAGAGGGAAAGTCTGCCCCGCACTAGATCCGGTCCCGGATCGGGGGCCCTCAATTCATGCTGTCTTAGGGGCAGCAGCAGGTTTTCTGGCCTGTTTGCCCCTGTTCCAGGACTGGTTAGGTTTCCAGCCTTGTCTGTAGCGAGCAACAGCTCCTTCCTGTTTTGGTGCAGAGAAAGTTGATGCTGCTCCTGCTTTGAAATTACGAAAGGAACGAAAATTGGACTGTCTAGCCTTGGCTTTGGCCTTGTCCTGAGGCAGGGCATGACCTTTACCTCCTGTAATGTCAGCAATAATCTCTTTCAAGCCGGGCCCGAATAAGGTCTGCCCTTTGAAAGGAATATTAAGCAATTTAGATTTAGACGTAACATCAGCTGACCAGGATTTCAGCCACAGAGCTCTGCGTGTCTGAATGGCGAATCCTGAATTTTTAGCCGCAAGTTTAGTTAAATGTACTACGGCATCTGAAATAAATGAATTAGCTAACTTAAGGAATTTAAGTTTGTGTGTGACGTCATCTAGTGTGGATGATTGAAGTGTCTCTTCCAGAGACTCAAACCAAAATGCTGCTGCAGCCGTGACAGGCGCAATACATGCAAGAGGTTGCAATATAAATCCTTGTTGAACAAACATTTTCTTAAGGTAACCCTCTAATTTTTTATCCATTGGATCTGAAAAAGCACAGCTATCCTCCACTGGGATAGTGGTACGCTTAGCTAAAGTAGAAACTGCTCCCTCCACCTTAGGAACCATTTGCCATAAATCCCGTGTGGCGGCGTCTATTGGAAACATTTTTCTAAATATAGGAGGGGGTGAGAAAGGCACACCGGGTCTATCCCACTCCTTAGTAACAATGTCAGTAAGTCTCTTAGGTATAGGAAAAACGTCAGTACTCGTCGGTACCGCAAAATATTTATCCAACCTACACATTTTTTCTGGGATTGCAACTGTGTTACAATCATTCAGAGCCGCTAATACCTCCCCTAGTAACACACGGAGGTTCTCAAGCTTAAATTTAAAATTTGAAATGTCTGAGTCCAGTTTATTTGGATCAGAACCGTCACCCACAGAATTAAGCTCTCCGTCTTCACGTTCTGCAAACTGTGACGCAGTATCAGACATGGCCCTTGCATTATCAGCGCACTCTGTTCTCACCCCAGAGTGATCACGTTTACCTCTTAGTTCTGGTAGTTTAGCCAAAACTTCAGTCATAACAGTAGCCATATCTTGTAATGTGATTTGTAATGGCCGCCCAGATGTACTCGGCGCTACAATATCACGCACCTCCTGAGCGGGAGATGCAGGTACTGACACGTGAGGCGAGTTAGCCGGCATAACTCTCCCCTCGTTGTTTGGTGAAATATGTTCAATTTGTACAGATTGACTGTTTTTTAAAGTAGCATCAATACATTTAGTACATAAATTTCTATTGGGCTCCACTTTGGCATTAACACATATAGCACAGAGATATTCCTCTGAATCAGACATGTTTAACACACTAGCAAATAAACAGCAACTTGGAAATACTTTACAAAGTAATTTACAAATAATATGAAAACGAACTGTGCCTTTAAGAAGCACAGAAAAATATTATAACAGTTAAAATAATTAAGTTATAGCATCAATCTTTGTCAGAATATACAGTTTTAGCAAAGGATTGTTCCCCTCAGCAAATGATAACTAACCCAGGCAGCAGAAAAAAATACACAAATAAACGTTTTTTTTTTTATCACAGTCAATACAATCAGCACAGCTGTGCTGTAATGATTACTTCCCTCAAAAAAGGCTTTGGAGATCCCTGAACTCTGTAGAGATGAACCGGATCATGCAGGAAGAAAATGAATCTCTGACTGAGTTTTTTCTGATGCATAGTGAAAGCACCAAAATGGCCCCTCCCCCACACACATAACAGTGAGAGGGATCAGTGAACTGCTCTAATTTAAATCAAAACTATTGCCAAGTGGAAAAATAGTGCCCAAAACATTTTTTTCACCCAGTACCTCAGAGAAAAAAAACGTTTTTACATGTCAGCAAAAAAACGTTTTACCTCAATAATTAATTGTCATTTAAAACCTATTGCAAGTCCCTGCAAATTAGGTTAAGTCTATGTATACAGTCTAAAAACCAGAGAAGTATAAAATATACATACATGACAGCCTGATATCAGCTACATCTACTGCATTCAAGGCTGGGTTTACATTATAACGGTATGGCAGGATTTTCTCATCAATTCCATGTCAGAAAATAATAAACTGCTACATACCTCTTTGCAGATTAATCTGCCTGCTGTCCCCTGATCTGAAGTTTGCCTCTCCTCAGATGGCCGAGAAACAGCAATATGATCTTAACTACTCCGGCTAAAATCATAGAAAAAACTCAGGTAGATTCTTCTTCAAATTCTACCAGAGAAGGAATAACACACTCCGGTGCTATTATAAAACAACAAACTTTTGATTGATGATATAAAAACTAAATATATCACCATAGTCCTCTCACACATCCTATCTAGTCGTTGGGTGCAAGAGAATGACTGGAGGTGACGTAGAGGGGAGGAGCTATATAGCAACTCTGCTGGGTGAATCCTCTTGCACTTCCTGTAGGGGAGCAGTTAATATCCCACAAGTAATGATGACCCGTGGACTGATCACACTTAACAGAAGAAAAACAGCACTGAAAATGCCTTTACATTGCGGTCTTTGGGAACTGTGTGTTCTCATTGACTGCAATGTAAATATATAAATTATTATTTATGTGAAAATATGTGTATTTACAGTGCAATGTTGTGATGCCTTCTGTGATGGCATCAGAACGAGGCTCCCATAGGAGCCTATGGAAGCTCACTCTCATAAGCACAATGTTTCCTAGCAATCGTTTTCACATTGCGATTAACTTGTAATACCAGAGCACATTATCGTGAGTTGGTATTAAAAGAGATATTTAGTGCTCCACTTGTCATCTGGCCCTCTTTATTTCTTAAATTAGTATTCTTTTTAAATCAGGAAAAAAATTGTGTTTATTAGCACAAATTTAGCATAAGCAAAACATTCAATCCTGTTCAGACACCCAATATAAGCTTGTGAAAGAATCCACAATAGGTTTTTAACCCCTTAAAGGGACAGTAAAGTCAAAACTAAACTTTTATGATTCAGATAGGGCATGCAATTTTAAACAACTTTCCAATTTACTTTTATCATCAAATTTGCTTTGTTCCCTTGGTGGTATTTTTGAAGAGCTAAACCTAGCTAGGCTCAAACTGATTTCTAAACAGTTGAAAACCGCCTCCTAGCTCAGAGCATTTTGAAAGTTTTTCACAGTTAGACTGTGCTAGTTCACATGTGTCATATAGATAACATTGTGCTCACTCCCGTGAAGTTATTTAGGAGTCTTCTCTGATTGACTACACTGCATGTCTGTCAAAGGCACTTATATAAGGAGGCTGTCTGCAAAGGCTTAGATACAAGGTAATCACAGAGGTAAAAAGCATATTAATATAACTGTGTTGGTTATGCAAAAACGGGGAATGGGTAATAAAGGGATTATCTATCTTTTTAAATAAGAAAAATTTTGGTGTAGACTGTCCCTTTAAGGCCAAGTGACATACTAGGTACAGCACAGCAACTTTTGTTTTTAAAGACAAAAGACATACCCAGTATGTCATTTGTTTAAAGTGCTGCAGAGAAGTAGATCTTCCCGACAGCAGCAAGACCATGCTATTTCAGGATGCTGCACAAGTGTGGCAACAGATATATCTCCTTAAAGGAAACCTTAGACAAACCATTTCAAGGACATGTCCCAGTGATTACATGCCCATCAACACCAACTATCAAGGGTGCAAGTGTTTTTGCCTGCAATTTTCTGATGTCACTGTCGACAACAGAGAAATACAACTGTAGAGTTACACTTAGAAAGAAAGTCATAAACAAGCAGTAGCTCCTGCTTGTCCTAAGCCCAGGTTTCTGATGATAGATCAGGTAATGCCATCCAATAAGAGAACCTGAATTCCGCCAAAGACTCTGCCACTCAAATAAACAGCTGCAATAATTTTCTTTAAAACTACAAGGAAGTCCCCAGCCAAAAGGCCTGCAGAATACCCTGACTTCTAACTGTTCTGAACTAATCTGTTCACATCAGCAGAAGATAGGTTTGATTTGTATCTAAGTAAAGTATGTTTCTGGGGCAAAAGCAATATGCAAAGATATACAAATACTTTCTTTGACTAAACTCAGTTATAGAAAACAGGGTCAGATGATGTGTATCTCATTTGCATATCTTACCCAGATGGGTGTCTGCAGGAGGGCAATTGAAGGCAGATGCCCCCTCCTTGGAATTTTTCCCCTTATACCCAAGCATAAGCTCTGCTATGCTTAGACATCATGTTGTTGCCATTGTATGGGCCATCCCCCTTCATCAATGAGATGCAGCAAACGAGAATTGCTCTGTGGGTCTGAGCCCTGCAGGTTATATAGGTCAAGTAATGCAGCAGCCACTCTGTGAAGGAATTATCTGAATTCGGAACACCTGCACATCTAGGTCACGTGATGCAGTGGCTGGGCTGTGAAGGAACTATTTGAATTGGGAACATCAGCACATCTAGGTCATGTGATGAAGTAGGTGGTCTGTGAAGGAATTATCTGAGTTGGGATCATCTGCACATCTAGGTCATGTGATGCAGTAGCTGGTCTGTGAAGGAATTATCTGAGTTGGGATCATCTGCACATCTAGGTCATGTGATGCAGTAGCTGTTCTGTGAAGGAATTATCTGAGTTGGGATCATCTGCACATCTAGGTCATGTGATACAGTAGCTGGTCTGTGAAGGAATTATCTGAGTTGGGATCATCTGCACATCTAGGTCATGTGATGCAGTAGCTGGTCTGTGAAGGAATTATCTGAGTTGGGATCATCTGCACATCTAGGTCATGTGATGCAGTAGCTGGTGTTCTGTTGTTTGCTACCACATCGACATTTGAACATGCGCACAATTACGTAATCGCACTCCACATGTTTTAAAAGAATGCGTGGAATGTGATTACGTAATTACAAGCATGCACACATGGAGATAGCAAATCTCAAAGGAGAGAAAATGTAATCCTCACATTTCTTGTTAATGCAGCCATGGACATGCACACATGCGCATAGCGTAATTTCTCATTCAATTACACATGTAATACAAAATAAAGCGTCTTTTCCTAATTCTTAACTAAAGGTCAATATGTCATAAAAATTAAATAAAGCTTGTCTCCACCTCTCCACCATTTCTCTTGTAAGGTGTATCCAGTCCACGGATTCATCCATTACGTGTGGGATATTCTCCTTCCCAACAGGAAGCTGCAAGAGGATCACCTACAGCAGAGCTGTCTATATAGCTCCTCCCCTAACTGCCACCTCCAGTCATTCTCTTGCAGCTCTCGACAAGGGAAGTAGCTAGAGAGATGTGGTGAATTAGTTTAGTTTATCTTCAATCAAAAGTTTGTTATTTTTAAACGGTCCCGGCGTTGTACTGTTTTTTTACCTCAGGCAGAAATTAGAAGAAGGATTTGTCTGAGGTTTTTGATGATCTTAGCAGGTTGTAACTAAGGTCCACTGCTGTTCTCACACATAACTGAAGAGAGGGGAAACTTAAGCTGGGAGAACGGCCTGCAGAATTAACTGCCCTGAGGTATGTTCAGTACATTTTTTTCTAGAGGATGATAAGAACTAGAAAATGCTGACAGTGCCTGATATAGTTAAGGTAAGCCTGATTGCAGTGATTTAATAACGACTGGCATCATGCTTGCAGTAAAGGGTAATTTTCATATTACTTTCTATTATGGCTTAGTATGTAAAACGTTATATATATAAGGAACGTTTTTTACTGAGGTGATAAATCTTTATTTGGGGCCTAGTTTTCCACATGGCTGTTATTTTACTCCTAGGAATAGTTTTTTAAGGCCCTCTGACTTTGAGTGCATGGTGGGAGAGGCCTATTTTCGCGCTCTAATTGCGCAGTTGTTTATTACATCCTGAGACATCCAGCTTCCCTGAAGGAGTCCCCTGACATATTGGACCTCTGCTAAGGGTTTTTGTGCCTAAAAAAGTCGTTTTATGGGAAGGTAGGAGCCACAGTAGAGCTGTGGCAGTTTGCTTGTGACTGTTATAACGTTTTTTACCGTTTTTTTTGCTTCGTTTTTTAACCTGAGGGGTTAATCATCCATTTGCAAGTGGGTGCAATGCTATTTTCATCTATTATATACACTGTAAAAATGTCATAGAGTTAACTGCTTTTTTCACTGTTTTGCAGTTTTTGTGTTTGTTTTTTTCCCTTAAAGGCACAGTACCGTTTTTTTATATTCTGCTTTTTCACATTAATTAAAGTGTTTTCAAAGCTTGCTGGTCTCATTACTAGTCTGTTAAACATGTCTGACATAGAGGAAACTCCTTGTTCATTATGTTTAGAAGCCATTGCGGAACCCCCTCTTAGAATGTGTACCAAATGCACTGATCTTACTATAAGTTATAAAGACCATATTCTGGCTTTAAAAGATTTATCACCATAGGAAATTGACAAGGGGGAAGTTATGCCGACTAACTCTCCCCACGTGTCAGAGCCTTTAACTCCCGCTCAAGAGGCGCCAAGTACATCTAGCGCGCCCATTGCGTATACTTTACAAGACATGGCGACAGTTATGAATCATACTCTTACAGAAGTATTGTCCAAACTGCCAGGGTTACAAGGAAAGCGAGACAGCTCTGGGACTAGAAAAAATACAGAGCTCTCTGACGCTTTAGTAATGTTCGATATACCCTCACAATGTGCAGAAGCCAAAGAACGAGAGCTTCTATCTGTGGGTGATTTTTTTGACTCAGGGAAGACACTTCAACCTGATTCTGATATGTCTACATTTAAAATTTAAGCTTGAACACCTCTGCATGTTGCTCAGGGAGGTTTTAGCAACTCTGGATGACTGTGACGCCATTGTAGTCCCAGAGAAATTGTGTAAATTGGATAAGTACTACGCAGTGCCTGTTTACACTGATGTTTTTTCCAATACCTAAGAGGTTTTCAGAAATTATTACTAAGGAATGGGATAGACGAGGTGTTCCATTCTCTCCCCCTCCTGTTTTTAAAAAGATGTTTCCCATAGATGCCGCTACACGGGACTTGTGGCAAACGGTCCCAAAGGTGGAGGGAGCAGTCTCTACTCTAGCGAAGCGTACAACTATCCCTGTCGAGGACAGTTGTGCTTTTCTAGACCCAATGGACAAAACATTAGAGGGCTACCTTAAGAAAATTTTTATTCAACAAGGTTTTATTCTCCAGCCCCTTGCATGCATTGTCCCTGTCACTGCTGCTGCGGCCTTCTGGTTTGAGTCTTTAGAAGAGGCTCTACAGGTAGAAACCCCATTGGATGATATCCTTGACAAGCTTAAAGCCCTTAAGCTAGCCAATTCATTTGTTTCTGACGCAGTTGTTCATTTAACCAAACTAACGGCTAAGAACTCAGGTTTTGCTATTCAGGCGCATAGGGCGATATGGCTTAAATCCTGGTCAGCTGACGTTACTTCAAAGTCTAAGCTTCTCAACATTCCCTTCAAAGGGCAGACCCTATTCAGGCCTGGACTGAAGGAGATCATTTCTGATATTACTGGAGGAAAAGGTCACGCCCTTCCTCAGGATAGGTCCAACAAATTAAGGACCAAACAGCCTAATTTTTGTGCCTTTCGAAACTTCAAGAGTGGCGCAGCTTCAACTTCCTCTAATACAAAACAAGAGGGAAAGTTTGCCCAGTCTAAGCCGGTCTGGAGACCTAACCAGGCTTGGAACAAAGGAAAGCAGGCCAAAAAACCTGCTGCTGCCTCTAAGACAGCATGAAAGTTCAGCCCCCGATCCGGTAACGGATCTAGTAGGGGGCAGACTTTCTCACTTCGCCCAGGCTTGGGCAAGAGATGTCTAGGATCCCTGGGTGTTGGAAATTGTGTGTCAGGGATATCTTTTGGACTTCAAAGCTTCTTCCCCAAAAGGAAGATTTCATTTCTCACAATTATCTGCAAACCAGATAAAGAGAGAGGCATTCTTACATTGTGTTCAAGACCTCCTAGTTATGGGAGTGATCCACCCAGTTCCAAAGGAGGAACAGGGGCTAGGCTTCTATTCAAATCTGTTTGTGGTTCCCAAGAAAGAGGGAACCTCCAGACCAATCTTAGATCTCAAGATCCTAAACAAATTTCTCAGGGTCCCATCCTTCAAGATGGAGACTATTCGAACCATCCTACCTATGATCCAGGAGGGTCAATATATGACTACCGTGGACTTAAAGGATGCTTATCTGCACATTCTGATATAAAGAGATCATCATCGGTTTCTCAGGTTCGCCTTCCTAGACAGGCATTACCAGTTTGTGGCTCTTCCCTTTGGGTTAGCTATGGCACCAAGAATCTTTACAAAGATTCTGGGGTCACTCCTAGCGGTCCTAATGCCGCGGGGTATAGCAGTAGCCCCTTACCTAGACAACATTCTACTACAGGCGTTGAATTTTCAAATCGCCAGGTCCCATACAGACATTGTTCTGGCATTTCTGAGGTCGCATGGGTGGAAAGTGAACAAAGAAAAAAGTTCTCTATCCCCTCTGACAAGAGTTTCCTTCCTAGGAACTCTGATAGATTCTGTAGAAATGAAGATTTACCTGACAGAGGCCAGGTTGTCAAAACTTCTAAATTCCTGCCGTGTTCTTTATTCTACTTCTCGCCCTTCAGTGGCTCAGTGTATGGAAGAAATCGGCTTAATGGTAGCGGCAATGGACATAGTGCAGTTTGCCCGCCTACATCTCAGACCGCTGCAACTCTGCATGCTCAGTCAGTTGAATGGGGATTACACAGATTTGTCCCCTCTACTAAATCTGGATCAAGAGACCAGGGATTCTCTTCTCTGGTGGTTATCTCGGGTCCATCTGTCCAAGGGTATGACCTTCCGCAGGCCAGATTGGACAATAGTAACGACAGATGCCAGCCTTCTGGGCTGGGGTGCAGTCTGGAACTCCCTGAAGGCTCAGGGCTTGTGGACTCAGGAGGAGACACTCCTTCCGATAAACATTCTGGAACTAAGAGCGATATTCAATGCTCTTCAGGCTTGGCCTCAGCTAGCTGCGGTCAGGTTAATCAGATTTCAGTCGGACAACATCACGACTGTAGCCTACATCAACCATCAAGGGGGAACAAGGAGTTCCCTAGCAATGTTGGAGGTTTCAAAAATAATTCTATGGGCAGAGGTTCACTCTTGCCATCTATCAGCTATCCATATCCCAGGAGTAGAGAACTGGGAGGCGGATTTTCTAAGTCGACAGACTTTTCATCCGGGGGAGTGGGAACTCCATCCGGAGGTGTTTGTACAGTTGATTCAACTTTGTGGCAAACCAGAACTGGATCTCATGGCGTCTCGTCAGAACACCAAGCTTTCTTGTTATGGTTCCAGGTCCAGGTATCCCAAGGCAACGCTGATAGATGCTCTAGCAGCGCCTTGGTCTTTCAACCTGGCTTATGTGTTTCCACCGTTTCCTCTGCTCCCTCGTCTGATTGCCAAGATCAAGCAGAAGAGAGCTTCAGTGATTTTGATAGCACCTGCGTGGCCACGCAGGACTTAGTATGCAGATCTGGTGGACATGTCATCCCTTCCACCATGGACTCTACCGCTGAGGCAGGACCTTCTACTTCAGGGTCCTTTTAACCATCAAAATCTAATTTCTCTGCGTCTGACTGCTTGGAGATTGAACGCTTGATTTTATCAAAACGTGGTTTCTCCGAGTCGGTCATTGATACCTTAATTCAGGCTCGAAAGCCTGTTACCAGGAAAATCTATCATAAGATATGGTGTAAATATCTTCATTGGTGTGAATCCAAGGGTTACTCATGGAGTAAAGTCATGATTCCCAGGATATTATCTTTTCTCCAAGAAGGATTGGAGAAGGGATTGTCAGCTAGTTCCTTAAAGGGACAGATTTCTGCTCTGTCTATTCTTTTGCACAAGCGTCTGGCGGATGTTCCAGACATTCAGGCGTTTTGTCAGGCGTTAGTTGGAATCAAGCCTGTGTTTAAACCTGTTGCTCTGCCATGGAGTTTAAATTTAGTTCTTAAAGTTCTTCAAGGGGTTCCGTTTGAACCTCTGCATTCCATAGATATCAAGCTTTTATTTTGGAAGGTTCTGTTTTTGGTAGCTATCTCTTCAGCTTGAAGAGTTTCAGAGTTATCTGCCTTGCAGTGTGATTCCCCTTATCTGATCTTCCATGCAGATAAGGTAGTTTTGCGTACCAAACCTGGGTTTCTTCCTAAGGTAGTATCTAATAAGAATATCAATCAGGAGATTGTTGTTCCGTCACTGTGTCCTAATCCTTCTTCAAAAAAGGAACGTCTATTACACAATCTTGACGTGGTTCGTGCTTTGCTTTAAAGTTTTATTTAGAAGCTACTAAAGATTTTCGTCAAATTTCTGCATTGTTTGTGTTGTCTACTCTGGACAGAGGAAAGGCTAAAAGGCTTCAGCAACTTCTCTTTCCTTTTGGTTAAGAAGTATAATTCGCTTAGCTTATGAGACTGCTGGCCAGCAGCCTCCTGAAAGAATTACAGCTCATTCCACTAGAGCAGTGGCTTCCACATGGGCTTTTAAAAAATGAGGCTTCTGTTGAACAGATTTGTAAGGCGGCGACTTGGTCTTTGCTTCATACTTTTTCAAAATTCTACAAATTTGATACTTTTGCTTCTTCGGAGGCTATTTTTGGGATAAAGGTCTTACAGGCAATGGTGCCTTCTGTTTAAGCGCCTGCCTTGTCCCTCCTTTCATCCGTGTCCTATAGCTTTGGTATTGGTATCCCACAAGTAATGGATGAATCCGTGGACTGGATACACCTTACAAGAGAAAACAAAATTTATGCTTACCTGATATATTTATTTCTCTTGTGGTGTATCCAGTCCACGGCCCGCCCTGTCATTTTAAGGCAGGTGTTTTTTATTTTTAAACTACAGTCACCACTGCACCCTATAGTTTCTCCTTTCTCTTGCTTGTCTTCAGTCAAATGACTGGAGGTGGCAGTTAGGGGAGGAGCTATATAGACAGCTCTGCTGTGGGTGATCATCTTGCAGCTTCCTGTTGGGAAGGAGAATATTCCACAAGTAATGGATGAATCCGTGGACTGGATACACCACAAGAGAAATAAATTTATCAGGTAAGCATAAATTTAGTTTTTTTAATATGCACCTTAATTAAGATTTCTCCTAAATTCATTAACTGTACGCTACAGGAGCTGATCAAGCAGATGAGACAACTTGGCATACAGTTAATTAATTTAGGAGTAATGTTAATTAATGTGCATACTAAAAAATGATGAACAGGTGGAGAAAAGCTTTATTTAATTTTCATGACATATTGACCTTTAATTTAAGTGAAGAGACGATTTATTTATGTTTGATTACATGTGTAATTGAATGAGAAATTATGCTGTGCGCATGCACGCATGTCCATGGCTGCTTAAACAAGAAATGCGAGGACTAAATTTCCTCTATGTTGAGATTTGCTACCTCCATGTGTGCATGCTTGTAATTATGTAATCGCATACAACACACTCATATGTGAAACATATGCGGAGTGTGATTCCGTAATTATGCACATGTGCATACAGAGGTAGCAAATCTCTATGCGGTAGCACATTTTAACAGAACACCGGTCTGTGAAGGAATTATCTGAGTTAGGATCATCTGCATATCTAGGTCATGTGATGCAGTAGCCAGTCTGTGAAGGAACTATTCCACCCCCACCCATCAGACAGTGAGGGGGGGGAGTGTTTCCTGTGTGTCTGTAAATATTTGTGTATGTGTGCAACTGTGTGTTTATATATGTGTATGTGTGTTTGTGTAATATGTAGAGTAAGGTGACCAGATTTTTAAAATGAAATCTGGGGACTTTTTTTTTTTATTGGCAAATGGTAAAACACTATTTTATTAGCATATTTTCCTCAAATTATATATGCAGTGTATTTGGTATGGGTTTATGGAGTGATTGTATGATACATATATATATATATATATATATATATATATACAGTATGTCCCCCTCTGCATCGGTGACACTGCACAACTATTTCTGCACTGCCCCAATCGTGGGACCTGCAGAAATAGCGCAGTCTTGCTACTTTTAGTGAGATTGCTGCAGAGAGAGGACCAGGGCTTAACGACTAGCGCCTCCCTCGCGCTTGTCTCGCACAGTCTCTACTGCGCATTGGCGCTGGTCATTAAGAGGTTATGGCCAGGTTTGTTTGTCTCGCGCAGTCTCTACTGCGCATAACTGCGTTAGACAAACATACTTGGCCTTTTATTATATAGGATATATATATATATATGGCTTTTTTGTGGGGGTACTCACCGGTACTGAGTAGCCCACCTCTGCCAACTCATAAGAGGTAAAATTTGTAATCATCATGTAATGCACTATTTTTTACAAGAGGGGGCTTCAAAATACATCAAACACTGTAAATAACCTTGTTCCTTTTCTTTTCTCAAAGTTAATGAGCAGAATATATCAATGAAAAATCAATGAGTACTGGCCCCTTTTTTTTGAGTACTGGCACCTTTACTTTTACAAAAAAAAGCATATATATATATATATATATATATATATATATATATATATACATATATACTGTATATATAAATACACACACACACACACCACAGTACTTATTCAGTAATTAATTTTTTAGAACTCCAGAATGTACCTTGAGACAGAAAGAATACTATATTATCAGGCATATATCTAGAGAGTCCTGGGTGCATTTATAAACTTAGATCAAAAGTTACAGATATAGGGGCCTATTTATCAAGGGCCGAATGGGCCCCCTCTTAAGACCGCTGCTCCATAACTGGTCCGGTGCCTCTGAGGCTGTGGTCTGCAATCTGCCCGATCCTATACAATCGGGTTGATTGACACCCCGTGCTAGCTGCCGATCGGCCACAAGTCTATAGGGGGCGGCATTGCACAAGCAGTTCATCAGAACTGCTTGTTCAATGTTAAATGCCGACAGCGTATGCCAACGAGATCGCTTGGTAGGTGATACACTCAATACCTGTCATGGTGACTAGTAGTGGAGGCCACATACTGTATGAGGACAAGTATCGAGTGTATCACTTACCAAGCGATCTCGTTGGCATAGCATTTGAGCACGCCATCCGCTACCATCCAGGAAAGGTGTTGTGATTTCGCTTCCACCCAGCTACTTAGGTGGATAGATACCCGATTGACATTGGGTGAAGGGTCTTATTTGTAACCTTTTATATGTTTTAAATGTTTTTAAAATAAATGTTATCTTTCTGAAGCAGTGGCCTGCGTTTGGTGATATACTTGAAACCTGGCAGTATAAAACCGGGTGTGCGTCTATACCAGAGCCTGAGTGTAAAGTGTGAGTTACCCCTTGGCGGGACCATTGTGTGAATTAGCACTAGTTCAAACATACTTCACTATATTCTTTTGTCTTTGTTTTATTTAAGGCAAGAAATCACCTGCATCAACCACATTGGAAATATTCAGTGGAGGATACATATCCTTATATTTATATTTGTATTTGTTTTTCACTTTTTATTGTATTAAAGTTCAATATATAAATATACGTACATTGCTGTGCTCATAACAATTTACTAAAATCTTTTTATATCTGATAAATGCAAGGCTGTCTTCTAAAGGACAAATATAACTTACTTTATGTTTAGTACCAGTCTCTTTCCCTTGTTCCTGTAATTTGTTTACATAGATTGGTGATAAAGAGTTATGGTCCATGGATTCATCTTTCTTTTCACTCTGATAGAAAAAGAAACACACACACAAATTAGCAGGTCCTGTTTAAAGAAAAAATATATGGTGAAAAGACAAACATTGTATATCAGCATATCTGGAACTGGCCTAGTAAAATAAGCTTGTTAATGACTTCTGTTTGTCACATTAGCCAGTAGTAATTTTAGAAGCATACATTTAAATAATTTTTTACAAATATATTCTGCAACACAATTTTGGTCGCAAAAGAAAATAAGCCTTGGAGAAGAATTTCAAATCAGATTTTGTTGACGTGTCTTGAGTTAAAGACGGCTGAATTTTAGTAATAATCTACAGATGAAATCAAAACAATATAGTGAGAGAATAAATGCAATAGGTGAAGGAAAAGAGTATTACACCAGGGAAGAGGCATTGGATGCATTGAAAGCTGAAGTGATGATGGGATTGTAGACAGTAATGTTTCAAAAGTGATTGTAGGATTAGAAGGAAGAAACAGTAAACGTTGCATACATGACGTATGGATTCAAAGTGGCAGAATGTCATCCAAAAAGAGATGATGAACAGTTGGTGGTACCAGTTATAAGGGAAGTAGACAAGTCACAAGATAGGTACAATTGGGTGTCATCAGTGGGAATGTAGTACTGGAACTAAAAGGAGCTTGCCAGCTGTGGATGTTCCAGTTGAGAAGACAATGGCAAAGATAATGAAGTAGTAGCAGAAAATGTGTCACTATAGGTACTGCTACAGACATAAGACTGAAATTGTAAAATTACAGCATTGTCTAGGCCTTTGCAAAGTGAACAGGATGGTTTACAGTTTAAAAGCAGCATTAGGAGAAGCAATGCAAATTGTCCTTTTATTTTACCAAGTTGTTTGCTACTTTAGTGAATGCACTTTTAATAACAAAATATAGCTGGAAAACTGTAGAGGACTGAGCAGAGAGTTGCCGGAAATAAAATAAGATTGTAGTAGACTAACTATTCCAGACCTTTTGAGGCAAGAGAAACTAGAGGGTTTGGGTTTATAAAAGGAGATTGGGTCAAGGGAAGGTTTTATATAGATGAATATAATACATTAGTGCTTAAACTGGGATGGAAATGTGCTAGTTGTTACAGAGTGATTTAAAAAATGGGTTAGAATGAGGATTAGGGTGGTAAAGAGGGATAAGAGTAGTGATGAGATATATTCAAGAGGACAGTGATACTCTGAGAAGAATGCAGATACCCTGACCGCTGTCCGCTGTATTTGTTTTATTTCTCATGTTTTAGTCTATTCTAGATTACAAGTGGTGCGCAATTTTTTTTCACTTATGTAAAAACATAATTTATGCTTACCTGATAAATGTATTTCTCTTGTAGTGTATCCAGTCCACGGATCATCCATTAATTATGGGATATTCTCCTTCCCAACAGGAAGTTGCAAGAGTTCACCCACAACAGAGCTGCTATATAGCTCCTCCCCTAACTGCCATATCCAGTCATTCGACCGAAAACATGCAGAGAAAGGAAAAACCATAGGGTGCAGTGGTGACTGTAGTTTAAATGAAAAAATGACCTGCCTTAAAATGACAGGGCGGGTCGTGGACTGGATACACTACAAGAGAAATAAATTTATCAGGTAAGCATAAATTATGTTTTCTCTTGTTAAGTGTATCCAGTCCACGGATCATCCATTACTTATGGGATACCAATACCAAAGCTAAAGTACACGGATGAAGGGAGGGATAAGGCAGGTACTTAAACGGAAGGTACCACTGCCTGAAAAAAACCCTTTCTCCCAAAAATAGCCTCCGAAGAAGCAAAGTATGAAGCGCAGACCAAGACGCCGTCTTGTAAATCTGTTCAACAGAAGCCTTATTTTAAAAAGGCCCAAGTGAAAGCCACAGCTCTAGTAGAATGAGCTGTAATCTCTTCAGGAGGCTGCTGTCCAGCAGTCTAATAGGCTAAACGAATTATGCTTTTAACCAAAAAGAAAGAGAGGTTGCTGAAGTCTTTTGACCTCTCCTCTGTCCAGAGTAGACAACAAACAAAGTAAATGTTTGATGAAAATCTGAAGTAGCTTGTAAGTAAAACTTTAAAGCACGAACCACGTCCAAATTGTGTGATAGACGTTCCTTCTTTGAAGAAGGATTAGGATACAAGAATGGAACAACACTCTCTTGAGTGATATTCTTGTTAGATACCACCTTAGGTAAAAACCCCAGGTTTGATACGCAGGACTACCTTATCCGTACGGAGGACCAGATAAGGAGAATCACATTGTAAAGCAGATAACTCGGAGACTCTACGAGCCGAGGAAATATCTACCAAAAAGGAACTTTCCAAGATAAAAAGTTTGATATCTATGGAATGAAGAGGTTCAAACGGAACTCCTTGAAGAACCTTAATAATCAGGTTTAAGCTCCATGGCGGAGCAACAGGTTTAAACACAGGCTTGGTTCTAACCAAAGCCTGACAAAATGCCTGAACGTCTGGAGTATCTGCCAGACGCTTGTGCAAAAGAATAGACAGAGTAGGAATCTGTCCTTTTAAGGAACTAGCTGACAACCCTTTTCTCAAAATCATCTTGGAGAAAAAATAGTATCCTGGGAATCCTGACTTTACTCCATGAGTAACCCTTGGATTCATATCAATAAGATATTTATGCTATATCTATGTTAAATTTTCCTAGTGACAGGCTTTCATGCCTGTATTAAGGTATCAAAGACTGACTCGGAGAAGCCATGCTTTGATAACATCAAGCGTTCAGTCTCCAGGCAGTCCATTTCAGAGAAGTTTAATTTAGATGGTTGAAAGGACCCTGAGGTAGAGGGTCCTGTCTCAGAAGCAGAGACCATGATGGAAAGAATGACATGTCCACCAGATCTGCATACCAGGTTCTGCGTGGCCACGCAGGCGCTGTTAAAAACACCAAAGCACTCTCCTGCTTGATCTTGTGCAAAGACCTCCGGAGGGAATTCCCACTTCCCCGGGTGAAAAGTCTGACGACTTAGAAAATCCGCCTCCCAGTTCTCAACACCTGGGATATGGAGAGCTGATAGACAAGAGAAAGTCTCTGTCCAGTGAATTATTTTAAGACTTCTAACATCGCTAGGGAACTTCTGTTCCCCCTTGATGGTTGATGTAAGCCACAGTCGTGATATTGTCCGACTGAATCTGATGTACCTCAGAGTTGCTAACTGAGGCCAAGCCTGAAGAGCATGGAATATCGCTCCCAGTTCCAGAATATTTATTAGAAGGAGGGTCTCCTCCTGAGTCCACTATCCCTGAGTCTTCAGGGAGTTCCAGACTGTATCCCAACCTAAAAGGCTGGCATCTGTTGTAACAACTGTCCCATCTGACCTGCGGAAGGTCATACCCTTGGACAGATGGACCCGAGATAGCCACCAGAGAAGAGAATCTCTGGCCTCTTGGTCCAGATTTAAGAGGGGGACAAATCTGTGTAATCCCCGTTCCATTGACTGAGCATGCATAGTTGCAGCGGTCTGAAATGTAGGCGTGCAAACGGTACTATGTCCCTTGCCGCTACCATTAAGCCGATTACATTCATGTACCGAGCCACCGAAGGGCGCGGATGGAATGAAGAACACGGCAGTAATTTATAAACTTTGACAACCTGGACTCCGTCAGGTAAATTTTCAATTCTACAGAAATTATCAGAGTCCCTAGGAAGGAAACCCTTGAGATTGGGGATAGAGAACTCTTTCCTTGTTCACTTTCCACCCATGCGATCTCAGAAATGACAGTACTACGTCCGTATGAGACTTGGCAATTTGGATGTTCGACGCCTAAATAAGGGGCCACTTCTATGCCCCGCGGCCTAAGGACCGCCAAAGCGACCCCAGAACCTCCATAAAGATTCTTGGGGCTGTAGTTAACCCAAAGGAAAGAGCAACAAACTGGTAATGCCTGTCTAGAAAGGCAAACCTGAAAAACGATGGTGATCCTTATGCATCGTTATGTGAGGATAAGCATCCTTCAAATCCATTGTAGTCCTCTATTGACTCTCCTGGATCATAGTTAAGATGGTACGAATAGTTTCCATCTTAAATGATGGAATTCTGAGGAATTTGTTTAAGATCTTTAGATCCAAAATAGGTCCGAAGGTTCCTTCTCCTTGGGAACCACGAACAGATTTGAGAAAAACTCTGTCCCTGTTCCTCTCTTGGAACTGGATGGGTCTCGTACACAATGTAAGAATGCCTCTTTCTTTATCTGGTTTGCAGATAATTGAGAAAGGTGAAATCTCCTCTTTTTTGGAGGGGAAGCTTTGAAATCCAGAAGATATCTCTGGGATATAATTTCCAATGCCTAGGGATCCTGGGCATATCTTGCCCACGCCTGGGCGAAGAATGAAAGTCTGCCCCCTACAGGATCCGTTACCGAATAGGGGACCGTTCCTTCATGCTGTCTTAGAGGCAGCAGCAGGCTCCTTGGCCTGCTTATCTTGTTCCAGGTCCGGTTGTCTCCAGACCGTCATGGACTGAGCAAAAGTTCCCTCTTGATTTGCCTTAGAGGAAGTTGATGCCACACCTGCCTTGAAGTTTCGAAAGGCACGAAAATAAGACTTTTTGGCCCTTGATTTGGACCTGTCCTGAGGAAGGGCATGACCTTTTCCTCCAGTGATATTAGCAATAATCTCCTTCAAACCAGGCCCTAATAGGGTCTGCCCCTTGAAGGGAAGTTAAGTAGCTTATTTATTAAAGTCACGACAGCTGACCATGATATAAGCCATAGCGCTCTGCGCGCCAGTATAGTAAAAACAGAATTCTTAGCCGTTAGTTTAGTCAAATGAACAAAGGCATCAGAAACAAAGGAATTGGCTAGCTTAAGTGCTCTAAGCTTGTCAAGTATATTCATCCAATGGAGTCGCTACCTGTAAAGCCTCATCCAGAGACTCCAACCAGAACGCTGCAGCAGCAGTGACAGGAGCAATGCATGCAAGGGGCTGCAGGATAAAACCTTGTTGAATAAACATTTTCCTAAGGTAACCCTCTAATTTTTTATCCATTGGATCTAAAAAAGCACAACTGTCCTCAACAGGGATAGTGGTACGCTTAGCTAGAGTAGAAACTCTTCTCTCCAACTTAGGAACTGTCTGCCATAAGTCCCGTGTGGTGGCATCTGTTAGAAACATTTTTCTAAAAATAGGAGGGGAAGAGAACGGCACACCTGGTCTATCCCATTCCTTATTAATAATTTCTGTAAACCTCTTTAGGTATTGGAAAAACATCAGTACACACCGGCACTGCATAGTATTTATTCAGTCTAGACAATTTCTCTGGCACTGTGATTGTAACACAGTCATTCAGAGCCGCTAAAACCTCCCTGAGCAAAAAGTGGAGGATCTCAAGCATAAATTTTAAATGTAGAAATATCAGAATCAGGTTAAATCATCTTCCCTGAGTCAAAAATATCACCCACAGACTGAAGCTCCCCTCAGCTTCTGCATATTGTGAGGCAGTATCAGACATGGTTCTTAACGCATCTGTATGCTCTGTATCTACCCCCAGAGCCATCTTGCTTTTCTTTAATTTCAGGTAGTCTGACTAATACCGCTGCCAAAGTATTATTCATAACTTTCGCCATGTCTTGTGATTTTTCACAAATTCTAAACATTTTCAGCAACGATATTAGCACTGCTCTAGAACTTCCAAACTCATTATATACTCCTGGAGTAAAGGTTTATTAACCTGATTTTATTTATGGTATTAAGGTTTGAACATGCAATACAGATTTAACTGTTGTGGTATATAACGTCTTGATTTATCTTAAAATTTATTAAAATTAATTTTCATAAATTTGACAAAAGAACAATAATTTGATATGGATTGATTATAACACATTGCATCAAATGTTTTTGTCAGCAAATGTTGATTTAGTTTTAGTCGTATTTTAGTCATCAGAATTTCTTTAGTTTTTTTATTTAGTTTTTAACACTGTTCCAAATTCTTTAGCATGCTTTACTCAGATTTTTTACTCAGATATTCAGTTATTTTACACTTAATTTTGACAATACTGAATGTCTTTCCATATTTAGGATAATATTGGTATATTTGAGTCAAGCACAAAAAAAAGTATTCTTGTGGGTTTTTGACTTGTAGGTTCAAATAAATGTAAATATAGGCATGTTTGATATTGCACACATGTATTTTTGCATATGGCAACTAGGGCCAAATCCTAGTGCAGCAAACATGTAGGGACATCAATCATCTAGGTCTAAGTTTCTCAGAAAATAATCTTTGTCTGTCTACATTATGCATTTTGCATGGCTAGAATGTTATCATTTAAACAGAAAGACTAGGAGCAGAATAATGGAAGAGGTGAAAGCATCCCTTTTCAGGGCAATGGGGAGCTTTTAGTTAGTATTTTATTTGTGGGGTTGGTTGTGTGGGTGGTGGGTTTTACTGTTGGGGGATTGTTTGTGGGGGGGTTTTACAGGTAAAAGAGCTGATTTCTTTGGGGCAATGCCCCGCAAAAGGCCGTTTTAAGGGCTATTGGTAGTTTAGTTTAGGCTAGGGTTTTTTTTTATTTTGGGTGGACTTTTTATTTTGATAATTGTGAAAGGTGAAATCTCCTCTTTTTTGGAGGGGAAGCTTTGAAATCCAGAAGATATCTCTGGGATATAATTTCCAATGCCCAGGGATCCTGGGCATATCTTGCCCACGCCTGGGCGAAGAATGAAAGTCTGCCCCCTACAGGATCCGTTACCGAATAGGGGACCGTTCCTTCATGCTGTCTTAGAGGCAGCAGCAGGCTCCTTGGCCTGCTTATCTTGTTCCAGGTCCGGTTGTCTCCAGACCGTCATGGACTGAGCAAAAGTTCCCTCTTGATTTGCCTTAGAGGAAGTTGATGCCACACCTGCCTTGAAGTTTCGAAAGGCACGAAAATAAGACTTTTTGGCCATTGATTTGGACCTGTCCTGAGGAAGGGCATGACCTTTTCCTCCAGTGATATTAGCAATAATCTCCTTCAAACCAGGCCCTAATAGGGTCTGCCCCTTGAAGGGAAGTTAAGTAGCTTATTTATTAAAGTCACGACAGCTGACCATGATATAAGCCATAGCGCTCTGCGCGCCAGTATAGTAAAAACAGAATTCTTAGCCGTTAGTTTAGTCAAATGAACAAAGGCATCAGAAACAAAGGAATTGGCTAGCTTAAGTGCTCTAAGCTTGTCAAGTATATTCATCCAATGGAGTCGCTACCTGTAAAGCCTCATCCAGAGACTCCAACCAGAATGCCGCAGCAGCAGTGACAGGAGCAATGCATGCAAGGGGCTGCAGGATAAAAACTTGTTGAATAAAAATTTTCCTAAGGTAACCCTCTAATTTTTTATCCATTGGATCTAAAAAAGCACAACTGTCCTCAACAGGGATAGTGGTACGCTTAGCTAGAGTAGAAACTCTTCTCTCCAACTTAGGAACTGTCTGCCATAAGTCCCGTGTGGTGGCATCTGTTAGAAACATTTTTCTAAAAATAGGAGGGGAAGAGAACGGCACACCTGGTCTATCCCATTCCTTATTAATAATTTCTGTAAACCTCTTTAGGTATTGGAAAAACATCAGTACACACCGGCACTGCATAGTATTTATTCAGTCTACACAATTTCTCTGGCACTGTGATTGTAACACAGTCATTCAGAGCCGCTAAAACCTCCCTGAGCAACAAGTGGAGGATCTCAAGCATAAATTTTAAATGTAGAAATATCAGAATCAGGTTAAATCATCTTCCCTGAGTCAAAAATATCACCCACAGACTGAAGCTCCCCTCAGCTTCTGCATATTGTGAGGCAGTATCAGACATGGTTCTTAACGCATCTGTATGCTCTGTATCTACCCCCAGAGCCATCTTGCTTTTCTTTAATTTCAGGTAGTCTGACTAATACCGCTGCCAGAGTATTATTCATAACTTTCGCCATGTCTTGTGATTGTTCACAAATTCTAAACATTTTCAGCAACGATATTAGCACTTCTCTAGAACTTCCAAACTCATTATATACTCCTGGAGTAAAGGTTTATTAACCTGATTTTATTTATGGTATTAAGGTTTGAACATGCAATACAGATTTAACTGTTGTGGTAGGGTATATAACGTCTTGATTTATCTTAAAATTTATTAAAATTAATTTTCATAAATTTGACAAAAGAACAATAATTTGATATGGATTGATTATAACACATTGTATCAAATGTTTTTGTCAGCAAATGTTGATTTAGTTTTAGTCGTATTTTAGTCATCAGAATTTCTTTAGTTTTTTTATTTAGTTTTTAACACTGTTCCAAATTCTTTAGCATGCTTTACTCAGATTTTTTACTCAGATATTCAGTTATTTTACACTTAATTTTGACAATACTGAATGTCTTTCCATATTTAGGATAATATTGGTATATTTGAGTCAAGCACAAAAAAAAGTATTCTTGTAGATTTTTGACTTGTAGGTTCAAATAAATGTAAATATAGGCATGTTTGATATTGCACACATGTATTTTTGCATATGGCAACTAGGGCCAAATCCTAGTGCAGCAAACATGTAGGGACATCAATCATCTAGGTCTAAGTTTCTCAGAAAATAATATTTGTCTGTTTACATTATGCATTTTGCATGGCTAGAATGTTATCATTTAAACAGAAAGACTAGGAGCAGAATAATGGAAGAGGTGAAAGCATCCCTTTTCAGGGCAATGGGGAGCTTAGGTTTTTTTTAGTTAGTATTTTATTTGTGGGGTTGGTGTGGGTGGTGGGTTTTACTGTTGGGGGATTGTTTGTGGGGGGTTTTTACAGGTAAAAGAGCTGATTTCTTTGGGGCAATGCCCCGCAAAAGGCCGTTTTAAGGGCTATTGGTAGTTTAGTTTAGGCTAGGGTTTTTTTTTTATTTTGGGTGGGCTTTTTATTTTGATAGGGCTATTAAATTAGGTGTAATTAGTTTAAATATCTTGTAAGTTGTTTTTTATTTTCTGTAATTTAGTGTTTGTTTGTTTTTGTAATGTAGCTAATTATATTTAATTTATTTAATTGTTTTTAATTTAGTTAATTTATTTAATTGTAGTGTAGTGTAGTGTTAGGTGTTATTGTAACTTAGTTTAGGTTTTATTTTACAGGCCAATTTGTATTTATTTTAGCTAGGTAGTTATTAAATAGTTAATAACTATTTAGTTTAGTTTTAAATAGGAATAATTTAGGTAATAATAGTAGGTTTTATTTAGATTTATTTTAATTATATTTAAGCTAGGGGGTGTTAGGATTAATGTTAGACTTAGGTTTAGGGGTTAATAAATTTAGTATAGTTGAGGCGACATTGGAGCGGCAGATTAGGGGTTAATAACATTATGTAGGTGTCGGCGATGTTCTGGACTGCAGATTAGGGGTTAATAAATATAATGTATGTGTCGGCGATGTTGGGGGCAGCAGATTAGGGGTTAATAAGTATAATGTAGGTGGTGGCGATGTCCAGAGAGGCAGATTAGGGGTTAATAAGTATAATGTAGGTGTCGGCGATGTTGGTGGTGGCAGATTAGGGGTTAATAAGTGTAAGGTTAGGGGTGTTTAGACTCGGGGTTCATGTTAGGGTGTTAGGTGTTAACATAAAATGTGTTTCCCCATAGGAATCATAAGGGCTGTGCTACTGAGTTTTACGCTGCTTTTTGGCAGGTGTTAGACTTTTTCTCAGCCGGCTCTCCCCATTGATGTCTATGAGGAAATCGTTCACGAGCACGTATAACCAGCTCACCGCTCACTTAAGCATCGCTGGTATTGGAGTGCATTGTGGAGTGCAATTTTGCTCTACGCTCACTTCTTGCCTGTTAACGCCAGGTTGATAAAAACCCGTAATACCAGCGCTGCAGGTAAGTGAGCGGTGAGAATAAACTGCAAGTTAGCACTGCACCCCTGTTACCACACAACTCGTAAAAAAAAATGTAAAGAAATATTTTGGTACAAACTAACAAGTCCCGTGCCTAGGGAAGTAAAATAAAGAGCATTAGCAAATTGCAAATGTTGTCATTTTCTATCTATACAATTCATTTTTGGGAGACAGTCTTCTCAAAATAATGTTATGTCAGAATGGCTGTTTTGAACATTATTTTAAAATATAGTGAGTTAAGTATTTTACAGCCAGCAAATTTCTCTCTGTTCAAAAGTCAGAAAGAGCACGTGTTTGGGTGACGCGTCACTTTTACCAGCGTCACTTGTACCATCTACTGCTAAACTGCCTTTGCCTAGAACATTTTTTAATAATTTAATAGAACTTGTTTTTATTTTTTTTTCTTTCATACTGGTGTTGCCCAAAGAGAAGATGTGTAATAAATAGCCTAGATGAAAATTCCTCTAGATATGCTCTTTGAGACCCTGAAAAAACTGGTGTATTTATTAGTCATATAAAATGAGAGTATCTATTCTTTCAAAAACTACTTAACCTTTTTCATGCAAAAAAACAAACAAACATTTTAACATGAATATTTGATGCTCTTAAATAAATAATAGAAATTGTTTTGTACAATGCCCTTTAACTGATTTCTTGTGAAGATAACAGTTTGTGTAAGAATATTGTAGGAAACATCTTCAATTCCTACTTGTTTACCTGTTCATTGTCTTTATTACAGACATCTTTATCATCGTGTTTTTTCTTGTCCGCATTCAATTCTCGGCTATCATCCACTTTACATGGCTTGGGTTGTGAACTGTTTCTCTTGTTTGTAACCTCTTCATGACTTCCCCTGGAATCTCGTACTTTACTCTCTTCCTTTCTCTTAAGTTTCCCAGTCATTTCATGAGGCTTTGACTCTGACTTTGACTTAGCCTCTTTCCTATAATATTCTCCATCTCTTTTATGTCTTGATGATGAATGTGAGGTGCCTTTTTTATCCCGATGACATCTAGGCCCATCACTGCGGTCATCAAAATCTTGCTTTTCAAATGTTCGGGAATAATGTTTCCGATCATGCACCCAGTGATCTGTCCTATCTTTCTTCTCTTCTCCATTGTCTCTCCAAAGAGCCTGCTCCCTTTCATCTTCCCACCTACCATAAGCTGACTGGTCCCAAGAATCCCTTCCATTTCCCCATTCTGCTCTTGATGCACCCAAAGGGCTTTGAGTAGAACTGCAGGAAGTAAAACTAGGAGTATGTGATCTTGGAGACAAAGAGCGGCTGATTGGACTGCGAGACCTTGTCCTTTCATTTCGATACCTGCACCCAAACAGTAGCATATAAGTTATAAATAATAACCCATAAACAAACCAAATAATAATGTTAACTATTATGTATAATTTACAATTTATAACCACCATTTTGAAATGGAATGAAAATTGATTACTCAAAAGTTATTTAAAATGGTCTGCTGCAGTTATCCTGATGTCTAATTACTAGGGCAATTTATCATTTTTAAAATGATGCTCTATAAATTAATTATATTTAACTATTGATTACCTGTCTGTGTCACGGAAGAGATCTCTTTCTCTCTGTGAATGTATGTCGTAGATAATTGCATCAACGTTCTTACCAGGTTTCTAAGAAGAAACAGAAACAAAGCTTGAATGGGAAAAGCTATTCTGTTATGCAAAAACATAAAAATAAAACAAAAAGAGAACTGATATGAAATAATTTGTGAACTTAATACTGACTACAAAGAAGTAAAATATAGACATATAGATCAGTCTCACACAAACTAAGGCCTAGGGGCCAATTTATCAATGTCTGTCCGACATGATACGCTGTAGCGTATCATGTCCGACAGACATCGCTGAATGCCAACAGCATACACTGTCGGCATTTAACATTGCACAATCACTTCACCAGAACTGCTTGTGCAATGCCGCCCCCTGCAGATCGGCAATCGGCCGCTAGCAGGGGGTGTCAATCAACCCGATCATATAGTATAGCAGAACGCAGCTTCAGAGGCAGCAGACCTGTTTCAAGCGAGACTGAAGGTTCACCCCGAAACAGGGGCATCAAGCTCCATTTAGGGCTTGATAATTCGTCCCCCTTATATTTCTTCAATCACTATAAAAAGCAAAGCACCTAAGTGACTGAGGTAGTCTGAAGATTGATAGACAGGAATGGTTAACACCGACATTACAGGGTTTTAAGGGCTATTCATTTTTGTTCCACACATATTAACAAAAAATTGTTTTATTTCATAACTAAACTTCCTCAAATGAATGAGATATTTTGCCTTGTTTAATACTTTTGTATTGCGCAGTAAGTTTGTACAAATTGTGACTTGGAGGGGATTCACAACTAGATGTGTAATAAAAATTGGATTTCATTTGCACATACTGATAATACAACACTGAGTAAATAATCAAGTTACTTTCCTTCTTAATATGAGGAGAGTCCACGGCATCATTGCTTATTGTTGGGAAATTCTGAACCTGGTCACCAGGAGGAGGTAAAGCACCCCAGCCAAAGGCTTACATACTCCCCCTACTTCCCTCATATCCCAGTCATTCTTTGCCTTTTGTCACAGGAGGTTTGCAGAGAAGTGTCAGAAGATTCAGAGTAGTTCCTTTTGAAGGGTATCTTCCCTTCAAAATGGGACTGGAGTTTTAAGAAGTCTTGTCAGCTTCTCAATGAGAGCTTTGACGAAAGTTAGAGTCTGGAGATGCAGGGAGAGTCTTTCTGCGAACCCATCCACACTCGTATTAACAGCTCCTAAGCAATCAGTGTTGATGAGTTTCACTGCCTGCTTCCATCGCTCAAGTACATGTCAGGAGCGATGCTACAAGACTGTCACTGAGAGGCTGTGTTTCTGTTCCACGGCATAGATTCCAGTAAGATCGTTTCATTTTTTACACATATGATAACGCCAGAAGACAGGGTCACAGTGTGGCTCCTTTTATCTGAATGGAATCAAGGGCTAATATCTCCTGAGGGGGATTGTTGAACAGTAGGGATTAATCACATAAATTTATTTGATTATGCTGCAACATGTGTGAGATGTTTTTTTGGGCTTAGGCAGATGTTGGAACATACAGGTTTTTACTTTTGTTTTTAGAGTTGCACAGCTTGAAAGGCTTGCCGCGCTTTTTTTGCTCTTATAGCAGGGGCGGTCCTGCATTACGCTCCATGTGACCGGGTGTGGTCACACTTTATTTCCTCTTTCCTGACTGTGCTGGTTACCGGGGAAGCGGTTTCTCTGTTTTGCCTGGGTTATAGGAGATGGTGAGTGCCCCAGGCATTGGGGGTATAAAGGTGCCGTTTTTTCTTCTTAATCAATAGTCTGCTTTGTAAGCGCAAGCTATGGAGGATTCTGATGCGTTAGAGGATACTCCCTCTTTACCTAACTCTAATACCTGTCTATATTGTGAGGCAGCCGTGGTATACCCGCCCGCTCAACTATGTTCCACATGCCTTGAAAAAGTAATCATGTCAAAGAAGGTTAATATGTTTGATACCACTGAGCCATCCACCTCTGAGGAGTCTCCGTCCTGTGAGGTGCGCACCCTACAGTCATCTCCTAATACACATGCAGCTTCCCGTAGCACTCCTAATCCTCCATCTAGAGGGGACCTTTTACCGTCTGGCGGTAAAAGGTGTCTGCGGCCTTTAGTGCTTTAACTCGCCCTGCTAAGCGCAAGCGAAAGGTCAAATGTTGCTATCCTTCCCAGGGGTCATCAACTAGTTTGTTGGATTTATCTGATATAAGATTATCTGACACTTCAGAGAGCACACTTTCTGGGTCGGAGTCTGCTGCCTCTAAACCTCAAGGTGCGGAGGAATCAGACTTTAGATTTAGGATTGAACATTTACGCTTTCTGTTGAAGGAAGTTTTGGCTACGTTAGAGGTTCCAGAGTCCAAATTGCCTGAGGAACCTTTGATTCCTAAATTAGATAAGGTCTAAGAGGACAGGGTTGTACCGCAAACTTTCCGGGTTCCTGTAAAGATGGCAAACATTATTAAGAATGAATGGGAAAGGATTGGTTCTTCCTTTTCCCCTTCATCTTCCATTAACAAATTGTTCCCGGTCCCGGACTCTCAGAGTTTTGGGGTTCCATCCCCAAGGTGAATGGCGCTATCTCCATGCTTGCTAAACGCGCTACTATCCCGCTTGAGGATAGTTAATCGTTCAAAGAGCCCATGGATAAGAAGATAGAAACTCTGTTAAGAAAGATGTTTTAACATACGGGATATTTGTTTCGACCGGCAGCAGCTGTTGCTAATTCTTTTATTTGTGATGCAAATATGCAAATTATTCGCCTGAATGCTAAGGCTTCAGGTTTTTCTGTTCAAGTCCGTAGGGCACTTTGGCTGAAGTCCTGGTCAGCAGACATGACTTCTAAGTCCAGACTTCTTTCACTCCCCTTTAAGGGAAAGATTTTATTTGGTCCAGGCCTGGACTCAATTTTCTCCATGGTTACTGGCGACAAAGGTGCCTTTTTACCGCAGGATAAGAGGAACAAGCCTAAGGGACAAGGTCCTAATTTTCGTTCCTTTCGTTCTGATAAATCCCAACGTCAGCAGCCCTCTGCAAAGTCAGAGTAATTTAAGAGTACTTGGAAGCCGGCTCAGTCCTGGAATGAATCCAAGCAGAGCAAGAAGCCCGCTAAGACAAAGTCGGCATGAAGGGGCGGCCCCCTATCCGGTTCTGGATCACGTAGGGGGCAGACTGTCGCTCTTTTCAGAAGCTTGGTTTGGGGACGTGCAGGACCCGTGGGTCCTGGAGGTCATCACTCAGGGAATATGCTCTCCGTATTCAGCATTGCACCAGCAGCTCACAAGAGCGGCTGGTGCAACGCCGCCCCCTGCAGACTCGTGGCCAATGGGCCGCCAGAAGGGGGGTGTCAATCAACCCGATCGTACTCGATCGGGTTGAATTCCGGTGATGTCTGTCCGCCTGCTCAGAGCAGACGGACAGGTTATGGAGCAGCGGTCTAGCTTGATAGATAGGCCCCTATGCATTCAGTTGACATCAAATTATTGTCCTGGAAGGTTCTTTTTCTACTGGCTATTGCTTCGACACGCAGAGTTTCTGAAATAGCTGCCTTGCAATGTGAGCCTCCTTATCTGGTGTTCCACACTGATAAGGCTGTCCTATGTACCTGCTTGGATTTTCTTCCTATGGTTGTGTCTAATTGCAACATCAATTAGGAGATTGTGGTTCCTTCCTTGTGTCCTAATCCTTCTTCTTCAAAATAACGTTTGCTTCATAATTTGGATGTGGTTCGAGCTTTGAAGTTTTATCTTCAAGCTTACTAAGGATTTTAGACAAACTTCTTCCTTGTTTGTTATCTACTCTAGGAAGCGTAAGGATCTGAAGGCTTCTCCAACTTCCTTATCTTTTTGGGGAGGAGTGTTATAAACTTAGCTTATGAGTCAGCAAGACTTAGACCTCCTCAGAGAATTATGGCTCATTCCACTAGAGCGGTGATTTCCTCTTGGGCCTTTAAGAACGAGGCCTCTATGAATCAGATTTGTAATGCGACTACCTGGTCCTCCTTACATACTTTTTCTAAATTTTACAAGTTTAACGTTTTTGCTTCAGCCGAAGGAGCTTTTGGGAGAATGGTTTTGCAGGCTGTGGTACCCTCAGATTAGGGTCCACCATTTTTTAACCCCTCCCGTTATCATTCAGTGTCCTCTAGAGCTTGGGTATAGTTTTCCTAACAGTGAGGAATGATAGCCATGGACTTTACTCATATTAAGAAGGAAAACATAAATTATGCTTATCTGAAAATTTAATTTCCTTCTGTATACGAAGAGTCTACGGCCCCCGCCCGTATACTCCAATGGTCGGACCAAAATTTGTTTTTCTCTTCTGGCACCATTTATACCCTGATATTTCTCCTACTGTTCTTTGTTCCCTTGGCAGAATGACTGGGATATGAGGGAAGTAGGGGGAGTATTTAAGCCTTTGGCTGGGGTGTCTTTGCCTCCTCCTGGTGGCCAGGTTCAGTATTTCCCAACAGTAAGGAATGATGCCGTGGACTCTCCTCATACAGAAGGAAATTAAATTATCAGGTAAGCATAATTTATGTTTTTAGAGATATAAGAATTCCATTATATACACACAAATACTAATACAGACATTGAATAATAAGGGACCTCTAATAAACCATAGAAATTATAAAAAAAAAATTCAAACCTGAATTTGATAAGACGTCTGTAGATTTGCCTTCTCTGTAATAAATGATAAAGAAAAGCACCATTTATCAAGCAGCGGTTGTTGCTTCGGAGACCCAAAGTTAAGAAGCAGCAATCGTAAGGCTGCCGCTCTTTACCCTCTCCGCCACCTAAAAGCCCCTACTAGTGGCCAATTGGCTGCCAGACAGCAGGGGTGGCATTGCACAAGCATTTCTGGTGAAATGCTTGTGCAATGATAAATGCTGACAGCCTATGCTGTCGGCATTTAGCGATGTCCAGTGGATATGATTCGCTATAGAGAATCATGTCCACTCGATGCTTAATAAATCAAGCCCATAGACTGTTTATCTTCCCTTAGGGTCACAGGGAAGGTTTATTTCAGATAATATAAACACCAATTGTTTGTTTCAAGCACAAGACAAGTCAGGCGTTATGCACATGCAAGGCAACAGTGTGATTAACACTGCATACCTTTTTGAAAAGCTATAGATAAGATATTCAGGTATTTTCTTAAAGGTAAATAAAATCCCAACATTTTCTTTCATGATTCAGACACAGCACACAATTTTAAACAATTTTCCAATTTACTTCTATCCTCAAACTTTCTTCTTTTTTATTGGTATCCTTTGTTGAAAAGCAGGAAGGTAAGTTCCGGAGCAGGCACGTGTCTGCAGAACTATATGGCAGCAGTTTTCCAAGAATGTTATACATTAGCTAGAGCACTTGATGGCAGCACTATTTCCTGTCATATAGTGCTCCAGACATACGCACACTACCTATCTAGATATCTCTTCAACAAAGAATAACAAGAAAACAAAGCAAATTTATACTAGAATTAAATTGTTAACTTTTTTTAAATTGTATGTTCTGTCTGAATCATGAAAGAAAAATTGGGGGTTTCATGTCCCTTTTATAAGTATTGTTTCCATGTTTTGGATGCAGACATCTTGCATGATCTGTGTGCTAGTATTTTCTCATTAGTTAACTGGCTTATACTATAAATTATTATTATATTATATTTATTAATTCAGTATACTATAACTATTAACAAAACCCTCCCAACTGGTGTTTGTGCATATTAAAGGAACAGTCTAGTCCAAATAAAACTTTCATGATTCAAATAAGGGAATAGAATTTTAAACAACTTTCTAATTCACTTTTATCATCAAATATGCATTGTTCGCTTGGTATTCTTTGTTGAAAACTAAACCTAGGTAGGCTCATATGCTAATTTCTAAAACATTGAAGGCAGCCCCTTATTTCAATGCATTTGGCAGTTTTTCACAGCTAGAGAGCATAAGTTCATGTGTGACATACAGATTACATTGTGATCACGCCCGTAGATTTACAAGTGAGAGGGCACTGATTGACTAAATGCATGTCTGTCAAAATAACATAAATAAGGGGGCAATCTGCAAAGGTTTATATACAAGATAATCACAGAGATAAAAAGTGTATTAATATAACTGTGTTGGTTATGCAAAACAGGGGAATGGGTAATAAAGAGATTATCTTTTTAAACAATAACAAATAGGCCTTTGAACTGCTTTGAAATAAAAAATGCGCACAAGAGACATTGTAGTCTTTTAAAGCTTCTGAAGTTGTTGTTACTCAGTTGTTTCCATCAGACTGCAGTCATGTCTAATACCACTGGTTAATGTTTCTACTGTACTGAAAATAAGACACACAAAATGCATTTTAAGGGACAGTCAAGTCCAAAAAAACTTTTATGATTTAAATAGGGAAAGAAATTTTAAACAACTTTCCAATTTACTTTTATCACCAATTTTGCTTTGTTCTCTTTGTATTCTTAGTTGAAAGCTAAATCTAGGAGGTTCATATGTTAATTTCTTAGACCTTGAAGACTGCCTCTAAGACAAGACAAGAAAAATAGACAAGAAAAAAAGACCTAAGGGACGTCAAAGTTCTAATTTTAGCTCCTTTCGTAACTTTAAAGGTCAAAAGTCTTCCTCTCCCTCCTCCAAGCTGGAGCAGTCCAAGTCCTCTTTGAGACCCAATCAGACTTGGAATACGGGGAAGCAATCAAAAAAGCCTTCATCTGAGACTAAGTCAGCATGAAGGGTCTGCCCCTGGTCCAGGATTGGATCAAGTGGGGGCAGACTTTCCTTGTTTCGACAAGCTTGGATACACGATGTCCCAGAGTCTTGGGCTGTGGAAATAGTATCTCAGGGTTACAAAATAGAATTCAAGACTCGTCCTCCCAGGGGCTGATTCCTCCTCTCAAGATAATCTGCGGATCAGGTAAAAACAGAGGCATTCTTAAGCTGCGTTCAGGACCTTTCCTCCCTGGGAGTGATTGTTCCAGTCCCAGTAAGGGAAAAGGGTCTAGGATTCTATTCAAATCTGTTTGTGGTTCCCAAGAAAGAGGGAACTTTTCGACCCATTTTAGACCTAAAGTGTCTCAACAAATTTCTCAGGGTACCGTCCTTGGAAACCATTCATTCCATTCTTCCTTTGGTCCAAGAGGGTTAGTTCATGATGACCATAGACCTGAAGGACGGGTATCTTCATGTTCCCATCCATAGGGATCATCACTAGTTCCTGAGATTCGCTCTTCTAGACAAGCACTATAAATTTGGCCTTGCCACAGTTCCCAGAATTTTCACAAAGGTTCTGGGGGCTCACTTGGCAGTTGTCAGGTCTCAGGGAATTGCGGTCGCGCCTTACCTGAACGACAAATTGGTTTAAGCGCCATCTTTTCAACTAGCAAACTCTCATACATAGATCTTGTTGTCGTTTCTATGTTCCCATGGATGGAAACTGAATTTGGAGAAAAGAGTTCCCTTGTTCCAACTACAAGGGTGTGTTTCTTAGGGACCATAATAGATTCCCTATCTATGAAGATTTTTCTGACGGAGGTCAGAAAATCCAAACTTTTCTCCTCTTGCCTCACTCTCCTGTCTATTGTTTGGCCATCAGTGGCTCAATGCATGGAGGTAATTGGTCTGATGGTCGCTTCCATTGACATTATTCCCTATGCTCGATTCCATTTGAGAACTCTACAATTATGCATGCTCAGACAATAGAGACCATTCAGATCTGTCTCAGAGGATAGATCTGGACCAGTTGACAAGAGAGTCTCTCACTTGGTGGATTTCTTAAGATCATCTGTCTCAGGGCACATGTGTCCGGAGACCCTCCTGGGTGATTGTGACCATGGACGCCAGCCTGCAATGGCTGGGGAGCAGTCTGGGACTCATTAAAGGCTCAGGGCCTATGGACTCGGGAGGAGTCTTCTCTCCCCATAAACATCTTGCAGTTGAGAGCGATCTTAAATGCCCTGATGGCTTGGCCTCAGTTGTCTTTAGCCCGGTTTATCAGGTTCCAGCCGGACAACATCACCTTAGTGGCTTACATCAACCACCAGGGAGGAACTCTGAGTTCCTTGGCCATGAAGGAGGTGGCTCGGATTATTCAGTGGGTGGAAGCTCACAATTGTTTCTATCGGCTATCCACATTCCAGGAGTGGACAACTGGGAGGCGGATTTTCCGAGCAGACAGATCTTTCATCCCAGGGAGTGAGCTCTCCATCCGGAGGTGTTCTCCAGGTTAACTCTCAAGTGGGGGGTACCGGAGTTTGATCTGATGGCGTCTCGTCAGAATGCCAAGCTTCCAAGGTACAGTTCAAGGTCAAGAGATCCTCAGGCCGCCCTGATAGATGCTCTGGTGGTTCCTTGGGATTTCGATCTAGCATACCTGTTTCCTCAGTTTCCTCTCCTTCCATGAGTCATTGCTCGTATCAAACAGGAGCGAGCATCTGTAATTCTGATAGCTCCTGCATGGCCTTGCAGGATCTGGTTTGCAGACCTGGTGAGGATGTCTTCTCTTCCACCTTAGAGGTTACCTCTGAGGAAGGACCTTCTAACTCAGGATCCTTTCCTCCATCCAAATCTAGTTTCTCTGAAGCTGACTGCTTGGAGATTGAAGATTAGTTTTGGCTAAGCGTGGATTTTCTGAATCTGTTATTGATACCATGCTTCAAGCTCACAAGCCAGTTACTCGCAAGATTTACCATAAAGTATGGCGCAAATACCTTTATTGGTGTGATTTGAAAGGCTTCTCTTGGAGCAGGGTCAGGATTCCTAGAATTTTGTCTTTTCTTCAGGAAGGTCTGGAGAAGGGTTTTTCAGTCAGTTCTCTGAAGGATCCGATTCCTGCACTGTCTATTCTTTTACACAAACGTCTGGCGGATGTTCCAGATGTTCAATCTTTTTGTCAGGCCTTGGTCAGAATCAGACCTGCATTTAAGCCTGTTGCTCCTCCTTGGAGCCTTAACCTAGTTCTTAAGAGTTTTGCAGCAGGCTTCGTTTGAGCCAATGCATTCTGTAGATATTAAGTTGTTATCCTGGAAAGTTTTGTTTCTTATTGCTATTTCCTCTGCTCGTAGAGTTTCTGAAGTCACGGCTCTGCAGTGTGATTTGCCTTACGTTATTTTTCATGCGGATAAGGCGGTCCTTCGTACTAAATTTGGGTTTCTCCCTAAGGTGGTTTTGGATCGAAACATTAATCAGGAAATTGTTGGATGTTGTGCGTGCTCTAAAATTTTACCTACAGGCTACTAAAGATTTTTGTAATACAGCCAAAAGAAACGGACTGTTACTGTCAGAAAAGTAGCTTGTTACAAACTAAGTAACTCAGTACTTTTATAGCTTTCCGCTTTATCCTGTGGGTAAGGTATATGTAAGTGTTAAATATTCAGCACGCTCTAAGTAAGTCCTAGACCCCATAAGTATAATGCATATCACATATCATGGTTTATCACATATCATGGTTCAGCTGATGTCTAAAGACTTTTGTCAGTCTTCTGCCCTGTTTGTTTCTCAGGAAAGCGTAAGGGTCAGAAGGCCACTTCTACATCTCTTTCCCTCTGGTTGAGAAGTATGATTCATTTAGCTTATGAGACTGCTGGACAGCAGCCTCCTGAGAGAATTACGGCTCATTCCACTAGGGCTGTCTCCTCTTCTTGGGCTTTCAAAAATGAAGCTTCTATGGAACAGATTTGCAAGGCGGCAAAATGGTCCTCTTTGCATACTTTTTCCAAATTTTCCAAATTTGATACTTTTTCTTTGGCTGGGGCCTCTTTTCGGAGAAAGGTTCTTCAAGCGGTGGTGCCTTCTGTTTAGGTCTGCCTGTCTTGTTCTCCCTCCCTGTTCATTCCGTGTCCTCTAGCTTGGGTATTGGTTCCCACTAGTAATTGCAATTTCGTTGTGGACTCTCCATGTCTTAGGAAAGAAATTAAAATTTATGCTTACCTGATACATTTTTTCTTTCCAGACATGGAGAGTCCACGACCACACCCTTAAGATTAGACCATATTTTTTTTACTAAACCTCAGGCACCTCTACACCTTTGTGTTATCTTCTTTTTCCATTTCCCTTCGGCTGAATGACTGGGGGCTATGGGTAAGGGAAGTGACACTTAACAGCTTCGCTGGGGTGCTCTTTGCCTCCTCCTACTGACCAGGAATGAATATCACACTAGTAATTGGAATGACGTTGTGGACTCTCCGTGTCCGGAAAGAAAGAAATTTATCAGGTAAGCATAAATTTTATTTTTAAACTTTTCTTAAGACATGAGGCCCTGACATAGATTCCCCAAGTTCCATTAAAATAGAGTTGATTATCTTCACAGTTCATCAGTTAGTAGTGATTTTTGTAAACCTTAGCTTCCTTAACATTATTATATCACTGTTTTAAATACCTTATTGTGTTTTCTACTGATAGCTATTCTACTTTTTTTCTTAATAAGTACTCAAGTGTGACAGTGTTACTTGTTTATTTATTTAATTTCTCTTTCACCACATGGTTATATTTCCTTGATTTTACATAAGGAATCTGTAGCACGGTTTTCTAGATGCACATGGTAGAAAATGTAATTGTTTTACTTTAGGATAAGTAAAATATCAGGGGGTCATGCAGCTGACCCAAACAAGCCCATCTTATACACTCTTACTATCCCAGAGCTAAATGTTAGGGAATGTCAATCTTTTCTTTGCAGACCTTGGGATCAGCTAATAACACTCAGTACCATTATCCATACAGGTTAATTGTCAATTATTGTACACAGCTTAAGAAGACTGTAGGACATGGGTATCAAGTTCAGTCTATCTATACTATTCAGCTCATCCCTGATTTACTATTCTGTAGATCTGCTATTGCATACAATTTAATGCTGATCGGATTTCTTCCATCTGATCCATAGCTCAAAAAGGCAGATAGCTTTACTACTCTCAACTTGGGTGGTTTGACATATGTGAAAAATACCACGAAAGCTTTTTTACTTGAGGTTGAGCCTAACCCTCACATGCAGACAATATATACATGGAAATAAATTAGTACAGGTAGAAAACCCTTTATCCAGACTGCTTGAGACCGGAAAAGGTTTGGATTTTAGAATAGTTTGGATTTTGGAATATTTGCATCTGCAAAATGGGACAGTTTGGAGAGGGGATGGAACCAAGTGTAAATAATATCTTATGCAATTTAGGCGACATTTACATATCATAATACAGTTTATACATGCAACCTAAAGGTAGTTTTATATTATTTTTTATACTTTTGCAGTCATAGTACCATCAGAAAGATAGTACAGTACGATTATCAGAAAGGTTATATTTGTTGTTTTTAAATACATATAGATTATTATTTGCATTTTAGAATATATTTTTTTAAAGTATTAATTAAAAAGTTTAGATTTCAGAATAAGTTTGGATTTTGGAATTCCATATTTGGGATTTCTACCTGTAGTAACATAAATGTATGAAATAACTTGGAAACTGGTTTAAAAAAAATAATGTTATTCTATCCTAAATGCTAGTCATTTCTGTTATTTAAATAAATAGAAATATATCAAGTTTAGAAAAAAAAAGGAAGATATATATGGGATATTCAGCTGAACTCAACCCAAACAGCTGTAGTTCTTTTTTTAAGCAAGTATGTGGTTTCTATTTCTACCCAGTTCACCAGTGGCTAAAAAATCTCAGTGATCCTTCAAACAACCTGAGCTTGGCTTTTTGTATAAATAAAAATATAGACACAGACATACAAAAACTGTTGTTGAAATGACAGCTTGCAATCATTTAACAGAGTTAGACTTATACAGCTCATGGAACACAGCTGTTTGCGGTTTCAATCAACAAATGGGGGCTTAAATGGTTTGCTACTAAAGCTTCCAATATGTAGAAATTTGTTGTAAATGTTTTCCAAATTAACTGAACAACAAATTCCTGGCAAACTTTGTAAATTTAGCTGTCGGCTTTAGCATCAGACTTGCAGATGTTAAACAAAATCAGATATTTGCATTATGTCTTCTCCAAATGAAATTCTATTCTATTTTACAGAAACGAAAACTCTGCACTCCCTAAAATATTGAATCTTCTATTTTTAAATAAAGAGTTCCTGAGTGGTTATTTATCTAGTTGCACTTGCATTCAACATATATTTGTGTGTGGTGGTGGTGGTAGGGGTGTCTGATTTGAATTTCCAATTTTCTGCTAACAGAGCTAAAACATTGATTTCTTTCCAAAGGCAGGGAGATTCTATGACTTCATTACTGTTAGGAATATCAACACCTGGCCACCAGGAGGAGGAAAATACACCCCAGACAAAATCTATAAACATCCCACCCACTTCCCCTATCCCCCCAGTCATTCTTTGCCTTTCGTCACTATAGGAGGATGGCAGAGAATTGTTAGAAGAAATTTGTAGTCCATTAATGGGTATGTTCCATTCAAGTGTGGACTGGGGTGTTTAAGTAACCATGTAATCCTCTCAGTGAAAATTGTGGTGAACGCTGGCTCTAGATGTCGCAGGGAATGATCTCTGACCACTATCTAGACTTAAAGCTACCCCCTCCTGGGAAATCAGTGTTAACGCTTTACACTGTTTTCTCCTTATCTTCAGGTCCCTGTCAGATGTGTTTGGTGAGACTATCAGACCTTGAGGCGCTGTGCCTGCTCGACAGTTTTTATCCCGGACGGTAAGTCCTTTATATTTCTTTGAGGAATTATGCCTAGTAGGGCTGCAAATTGCATGAGGTTATGGGGACATTGAAATAAACAGTTCACAGTGTGATACTTTATTCTCTTCCGGATATGGGGACATTTCAGGGGTGTATTATGGCATAGGCCAACAAGGCCGGTGCCTAGCGTGACAGGTTTATGGGGGCGGCACTTTTTGAGATCACTCATCACATCACACTGACTGTGCTCATTATACGGAGCAATATATTTTTTTGTGCGTGATCTCCTGGGAGTCTGGGACTCCTGACAGCAGAGGTTTTGCAGAGCGATACTTGCTGCTAATTTATTGTGTTTGACTGAGAGCCCCTCCTCCCTCATGCTGAAACGAGCAGGTAAGCAGCCTTGGAGAAGGAGAGCAGCTCTTAGACAGTGCTGCTCTCTGTGCTCTGTGTGCCCTGCTGCATTAATACCAGCTAAGAGCTGGCACCCATGATTGAAATACACCGCAAGGATAAGTTGGGAAAGGCAGGAAGACAGCATGTCCGTTCCTCTGGGAGTGAGAGCCAGGCAGCTGAAAATGTCTGTTAAATTGATATAGGTTGTAGAACGAGGGGCTGGTTCATAGGGGATTCCTGAAGATTCCACTCTGTGTTCCACAATTCTTCCTGGAAAACTGTGTCTTTATAGAGTAATTTTGAATAAAACGGCTCCACAAACAGTCAGGAAAGATAGATACGGATTTCTTTGAGTATAAAAAGTAGCTTTATTGAGCTCAACACGTTTCAACGGATATACTGTCTCTCTTAAGAGCAGTTAAAATATAATATGGCTTAAAAGTCATATGACTTTTAAGCCACACTATATTTTAACTGCTCTTGAGAAAGACAGAATATCCATTGAAACGCGTTTGTGGAGCCGTTTTATTCAAAATTAATCTATAAAGACACAGTTTTCTGGGAAGAATTGTGGAACACAGAGTGGAATCTTCAGGAATCCCCTATGAACCAGCGCCTCTTTCTACAACCTATATCGATTTAACAGCCTTCTTCTTTTTTAGCTGGAAATGTCTGAAGCCTCTGAACTAGGTAAAACAAATCCAGAATAAAGCAGATATTTATGTTTTACATACATATTTGCCTGCAGTGGCTTCTAAGTGCAGCACTTCACTTCTGTTTCACTACACAAGGGGTTGTCTGCAAACTACACATTTGATTCAATTACAAACGCAATACCTCCCATTTACTTTCAAATGTGTCTGTAAATGTGCAGCCAGCCCCTTGTGTAGTCATGTGTGAAGGACTGATCCCTCTACAGCAGCTCCCTGCTTCAAAGCTTATTGAGAAAGTTAAAAAATACAACTATCTGAAAAGAAGCAATCTGTAGATTCAGGGGCATATGGATCAAGCTCCGAATGGAGCTTGATGCCCTGTGTTTCTGGCGAGCCTGCAGGCTCACCAGAAACAGCAGTTATGAAGCAGCAGTCACAAAGACCGCTGCTCCCTAACCTGTCCGCCTGCTCTGAGCAGGCGGACAGACATCGCCAGAAATCAACCCGATCGAGTACGATCGGGTCGATTGACACCCCCTGCTGGCGGCCGCGAGTCTGCAGGGGGCGGCGTTGCACTGGTGCTGGTGCAATGCTGAAAACAGCGAGCGTATTGCTCGCCGTATTCAGCCAGGTCTGTCAGACCTGATCCGCACTGTCGGATCAGGTCAGACAGACCTTGATAAATAGAGGCCAAAGTCTGCAACTTGAGCTGCCAACATAGATTGCTTCTTATAGATATCTAGGGCATGCTCTCTAGGTATTTAGTATTCTTCTGCCCTGCTGCAGAGGTAAAAAATTGACAGATCAAACAATGTATGCAAAGGACAGTTTCAGTGGGCAGTGGGAAGGTATGCATGTTTCCAAGTTGAGGTAAATATCAGAACTGCTTAAAACAAAAAAAAATAGTGCCTACTAAGAAATTAAGGTGTTATATATTAAATGATTCCTGTTTAAAAAAATAATTATAATTTTTGTATATTGTATATGTGCCTCTCTGTGTGTGCCTGTGTGTATGTGTATGTGCCTCTCTGTGTGTGTGTGTGTATGTGCCTGTGTGTATGTGTCTCTGTGTGTGTGTATGTGCCTGTGTGTATGTGTCTCTGTGTGTGTGTATGTGCCTGTGTGTATGCCCCTGTGTGTGTATGTGCCTCTCTGTGTGTGTATGTGCCTCTGTGTGTGCCTGTGTGTATGTGCTTCTGTGTGTGTATGTGCCTGTGTGTGTGTGTGTGTGTATGTGCTTCTGTGTGTGTGTGTGTGTGTGTATGTGCCTGTGTGTGTGTGTATGTGCCTCTCTCTGTGTATGTGTGTGTATGTGCCTGTGTGTATGTGTCTCTGTGTGTGTGTATGTGCCTGTGTGTGTGTGTGTGTGTGTGTGTATGTGCCTCTCTGTGTGTGTGTATGTGCCTCTCTGTGTGTGTGTATCCAAGTTGAGGTAAATATCAGAACTGCTTAAAACAAAAAAATAGTGCCTACTAAGAAATTAAGGTGTTATATATTAAATTATTTCTGTTTAAAAAATCATTATAATTTTTGTATATTGTATGTATGCAGTGTGTCTATATGTGCCTCTGTGCCTGTGTATGTGTGCCTTTGTGTTTGTGTATGTGCCTCTGTGTGTGTGTGTGTGTTTGTGTATGTGCCTGTGTGTATGTGCCTCTGTGTGTGTGTGTATGTGCCTGTGTGTGTGTGTGTGTGTATGTGCCTCTCTGTGTGTGTATGTGCCTCTGTGTGTGCCTGTGTGTATGTGCCTGTGTGTGTGTGTATGTGCCTCTGTGTGTGTGTGTGTATGTGCCTGTGTGTATGTGTCTCTGTGTGTGTGTATGTGCCTGTGTTTGTGTGTGTGTGTGTATGTGCCTCTCTGTGTGTGTATGTGCCTCTGTGTGTGCCTGTGTGTATGTGCCTCTGTGTGTGTATGTGCCTGTGTGTGTGTGTATGTGCCTCTGTGTTTGTGTATATGTGCCTGTGTGTATGTGCCTGTGTGTGTGTGTGTGCCTCTCTCTGTGTATGTGTGTGTGTATGTGCCTGTGTGTGTGTATGTGCCTCTCTGTGTGTGTATGTGCCTCTGTGTGTGTGTATGTGCCTCTGTGTGTGTGTATATGTGCCTCTGTGTGTGTGTGTGTGTGCCTCTGTGTGTGTGTGCATGTGTATGTGCCTCTGTGTGTGTGTGTGTGCGTGTGTGTGTGTGTGTATGTTCCCTTGTGTGTGTGTATGTTCCCTTGGGTGTGTGTGTATGTGCCTTTGTGTGTGTATGCGCCAGTGTGTGTGTGCCTCGGTGTGTATGTGCCTTTATGTGTGTGTATTTGCCTCTGTGTGTGTGTATGTGTGTGTGTGTGTGCTTGTGTGTGTGTATGTGCTTCTCTCTGTGTGTGTATGTGCCTCTCTCTGTGTGTGTGTGTGGGTATGTGCCTGTGTATGTGCCTCTGTTTGTGTGTGTATGTGCCTCTTTGTGTGTGTTTGTGTGTGTATGTGCCTGTGTGTGTTTATATGTGCCTCTGTGTGTGTGTACATGTGTATGTGCCTCTGTGTGTGTGTGTATATTCCCTTGTGTGTGTATGTGCCTTTGTGTGTGTATGCGCCTGTGTGTGTGTGCCTCTGTGTGTATGTGCCTCTGTGTGTGTGTGTATTTGCCTCTGTGTGTGTGTGTGTGTGTGTGTGTGTGTATGTGCCTCTGTGTGTGTGTGTGTGTGCCTCTGTGTGTGTGTGTGTGTGTGTGTGTGTGTGTGTGTGTGTGTGAGAATCTATGTGTGTGTATGTGCATAATATATATATATATGAGCCTGTGTGTGTATGCCTCTGTGTGTATGTGCCTCTGTGTGTGTATGTGCCTCTGTGTGTGTCTGAGAATCTATGTGTGTGTGTATGTGCATAATATATAAAAAAACTATAGACAATATACCTATGTTTATAGAAATCGATCATAAACCAAAACAAATCATAACAGATGAGGGAAAAAAGGGGCAAAGTTATGTTCATTCCCTCTTTTTCCCACACAATCCCCTCCAGGCTAATCATCTATGAATGTCCATTGTCCCCTGAGTCTAAATTCCAGCAACAGAAAAAACCGCTAAAGACACCTGTAACTGTGAGTACATTAAGAAAGTTCATGTAAAAAAAGGATTACGCCAATCACAAAGCAGTACTCTATAACTTTACTTTTGCCGACTCCAAAAACTTGCCTAGTGACACGCCCACACATAAACATTTACGAAGGACATAACAGCGAAGCTTAATAAGCAGTTCATTGTCGAGCATACAATTGCCACAATAATGACTTCCACTCTTTTAACACTTACCAGCTTAAGCAGTATACTGCTATTTCCAGGTTCTCTACAAAAAGACTTTCATCCTTTCAGTATTTTACTAAATTATTTTATGTAATCATTTATACGTTTAAGGCTGATACTATTGATGAAAATTGTTTGTATGTTTTTATTTTTACACTGAAATAAATATCACTAAACATTGCAAATATTCTTTGTGAATACTTTATTGTATCATAAATTGCGCCACATCAGATCCATAAATAATATCTGCAATCTTTACCTAGGCTCAAATATATCCAGACATATATAAATATATTAACTTGCTTATTCAATACATCTATGAGATTATAGCATATTATATTGATTCATCCGACTCATGTTTTTAGGTTGGCCAACCTATTTGTTTTAACTATCTGTTTTAAATATTTGTTTTAACTAACAGTGATTTAGACTATATTTTTATTTCAAACTTTTAGATCTAACTGTTTGTATCTATATTGTGTTCAAAATAAACAGAATTTATTGATTCAAATTACATAGTAAGACTATCTTTCCATATCGGGTAATTAAGCAGTAGCGCTTAAGAGTCTTATCCTTCCCAGAATTAGTCTTTCTGCAAAACCATCCCGACTCATATTAACAGCTCCATAAGCAATTGGCGTTGTTGAGTTTCGCTGCCTGCTTTCTACACAAGTCTATGTCAGGAGCGAGGCTACTAACCTGTCACCTTGAAGGGCTGTGTTCCTGTTCCACAGCGTAGATACTGGTAAGATTGTTTCATTTTTTATTAATAATGATAACATAGAAGATAGGGTCACAGTGTGGCACCTTTTTATCTTTACAGAATCAAGGGTTAATATTCCTGGAAGAGGGCTCTCCCTCCTTAACAAAGTCTCATTCCTGTGTTTATTGTGAGGAGTTTCTGGTAGATCAGCCTGCTCAACTATGTTCCACATGCCTTGATAAAGTTACAACATCTAAATGATGCACATGCAGCGCCCCGGGGTCCAACCGTTATTCCTTTGGGAGAGATTCATTGGCCGTCAGACTTTGCAGACCAACTGGAATCGGCGGTTTCAAAAGTGATCCATGCCTTACCACGTTCTGCTAAGCGCAAGCATAGGGTTTATCATAGTGGCCCGGCCCAGGGTTTGTCCTCACCGATGGAAGATCCAGAGGCTCTATATGATGATGAGGACCATTCCAACTCTTCAGAGGAGGCCCCTTCTGGGTTGGAGTCTGTGTCATATAAACCTCCGGCGGCGGAGGAGCCTGGTTATAGGTTTAGGATGGAGAATTTGCGTCTTCTGCTACGGCATGCTACTCTGGAAGTTCCGGAACCTAAGATCGGAGGAACCTGCGATTCCTAAGCTTGACAAGGTATACGAGGACAGGGTAGTGTCTCAGTCTTTCCCGGTTCCCATCAAGATGGCTTATATTATTAAGAAGGAATGGGAGCGATTAGGTTCTTCCTTTTCCCCTTCTTCTTCCTTTAAGAAACTGTTACCCTTTCGGGACTCTCAGCTTGAGCTGTGGGGAACCATCCCTACTGTGGATGGGGCTATCTTTACGCTCGCAAAGCGAACGACTATTCCCCTCGAGGATAGTTTGTGATTTAAAGAGCCCATGGATAAAAAGATGGAAAACATGTTAAGAAATATGTTTCAACACACAGGGTTTGTTTTCCAGCCAGCAGCGGCCGTTGCGGTGGTCGCTGGAGCTGCAACATATTGGTGTGAATCCCTGTGTGAAATGGTAGAGGGGGAGTAATCCATCAACGAGATACAGAAGAAGATTAAGGCGCTGAAGGTTGCCAATTCTTTTATCTGTGATGCCAATATGCAAATTATTCGCCTGAATGCTAAGGTGTCAGGTTTTTCAATTTTAGCGCGCAGAACTCTGTGGCTAAAATCTTGGTCTGCGGACATGACCTCTAAATCAAGGCTGTTGTCTCTGCCTTTTCAGGGAAAGATCCTGTTCGGTCCAGGATTGGATTCGATCATATCCACGGTTACGGGAGGCAAGGGAGCTTTCCTACCACAGGGTAGGAAGGCTAAGCCTAAGGGTTCTACTTTTCTTCCCTTTCGTGCGGACAAGGCCCAGCGCCAGCAACCCAGCGCGAAAGAAGACCATTCCAAGGGATCTTGGAAGCCGGCTCAATCTTGGAACAAGTCTAAGCAGGGCAAGAAGCTTGCCGAGACAAAATCGGCATGAAGGAGCGGTCCCCGACCAGTCTCTGGATCATGTAGGGGGCAGGACGTTCAGGACCCTTGGGTTCTAGAAGTTGTCTCCCAGGGTTACAGGATAGGGTTCAGATCCCATCTGCACGAGGGCAGATTCCTCCTGTCAAACCTGTCTTCAAGACCAGAGAAGAGAGAGGCCTTTCTAGAGTGTGTGAGAGATCTTGCTTCTCTCTGGGTTATTGTACCAGTACCCCTAGAAGAAAGGGGTCTAGGGTACTATTCCAACCTTTTTGTGGTTCCAAAGAAGGAGGGCAAGTTTCGCCCAATTCTGGCCCAAAAGTGTTTAAACAAGTTTCTGATTGTTCCATCGTTCAAAATGGAAACAATCAGATCTATTCTGCCCTTAGTTCAAGAGGGACAGTTCATGACAACTGTAGACTAGAAGGACACTTACCTTCATGTGCCAATTCACAGGGACCACTTCAAGTTCCTAAGATTTGCGTTTCTGGACCAACACTTCCCGTTTGTGGCCCTTCCTTTTGGTCTGACAATGGCCCGAGAGTCTTCACGAAGGTTCTGAGAGCACTGCTTGCAGTGGCAAGATCCAGGGGCATTGCAGTGGCACCTTACCTTGACGACATCCTAGTTCAGGGGCCGTCACTCAGCCTCGCAGAGGATCATTCAAGGGCTCTTCTTCTTCTGCTCCAATCTGACGGTTGGAAGATCAACTCAGGAACGAGTTCCCTGGTTCCAAAAGGGTGGAGTTCCTGGGCACGATAATAGACTCTATGTCCATGAAGATATTTCTCACAGATCAGCGACTCAGGAAGCTTGTGTCCACCTGTCTTGCCCTTCAGTCCTCCAAAAGCCCGTTGGTGGCTCAATGTATGGAGGTGATAGGTCTCATGGTGTCAAGCATAGATGTCATACCATTCACCAGGTTACATCTCAGACCTCTTCAATTGTGCATGTTGAGACAGTGGAACAGCGATCATTCAGATCTATCACAGCTGATATCCATGGATGGTCGGACATGGAACTCCCTCTCTTGGTGGATTCGTCCGGTGCAGCTGTCCATGGGGACATCCTTCTTGAGACCGTCCTGGGAGATTGTGACCATGGACACCAGTCTGACAGGATGGGGAGCTGTTTGGGGTACCAGGATGGCACAAGCAAAGTGTTCCAGGGAGGAGTCTCTCTTTCTGATCAACATCCTAGAACTACGAGCAATTTACAATGCTCTGAAGGCATGGCCTTCTCTGACGTCGGTCAGTTTCATCAGATTCCAGACCAACAACATTACCTCGATGGCTTACATCAACCATTAGGGGGGTACGAGGAGCTTCCGCGTAAGGAGGAAAGTGTCTCAGATTCTGGAGTTGGTGGAGTCCCATGACTGCTCACTCTCAGCGATTCACATTCCAGGTGTGGACAACTTGGAAGCGGACTTTCTCAGCAGACAATCCTTCCATCCGAGGTGTTTGCAGAGTTTTGTCACAGATGGGGAACGCCGGAGATAGATCTCATAGCGTCCAGACTCAATTGCAAACTACCTTGATACGGGTCGAGTTCCAGGGATCCCCAGGCAGAGCTGATAGATGCCTTAGTGGTTCCGTGGGGATTAAGCCTAGCTTACATTTTTCCACCATTACCAGTTCTACCTCACATAGTGGCATGCATCAAACAGGAGCGGGCCCCGGCCATTCTGATTGCTCCTTCGTGGCCGCGGAGGACGTGGTTTGCGGATCTGGTTGGAATTCTTCATCTCCGCCATGGAGGTTGCCCTGTCGGAAGGATCTGCTGTCACAGGGCCTCTTTCAACATCAAAATCTAGATTCTCTGAGGCTGACTGCGTGGAGATTAAACACCTAGTCTTAGTCAAGAGAGGCCTTTTTTAAAGTGTGATTGATACTCTAATTCAAGCAAGGAAGCCAGTCACTCGTCGCATCTACCATAAGGTGTGGAGGACTTACTTGTCCTGGTGTGAGAAGTATGGATATCCTTGGAATAAGGTGAAGGTATCCAGGATTCTGTCCTTTCTCCAAGATGGTTTGGAGAAGGGTCTTGCCGCTAGTTTCTTAAAGGGACAGATTTCAGCATTATCAGTTTTGTTGCATAGGAGACTCGCTGAGCTCCCTGACATCCAATCTTTTGTTCAGGCTCTGTCTAAAATCAGGCCTGTCTTTAGACAGCCGCCTTGGAGCTTAAACTTAGTCCTTAAGGTTTTGCAGAGGGTTCCTTTTCTGAAAGTGTGATTGATACTCTAATTCAGGCAAGGAAGTCAGTCACTCGTCGCATCTACCATAAGGTGTGGAGGACTTACTTGTCCTGGTGTGAGAAGCATGGATATCCTTGTCATAAGGTGAAGGTATCCAGGATTCTGTCCTTTCTCCAAGATGGTTTGGAGAAGGGTCTTGCCGCTAGTTCCTTAAAGGGACAGATTTTGGCATTATCAGTTTTGTTGCATAGGAGACTTGCTGAGCTCCCTGACATCCAATCTTTTGTTCAGGCTCTGTCTAGAATCAGGCCTGTCTTTAGACAGTTGGCTCCGCTTAACCCCTTAATGACAACAGTACTTTTCCATTTTCTGTCCGTTTGTGACAAAGGCTATTTTTACATTTTTGCGGTGTTTGTATTTATCTGTAATTTTCCTCTTACTCATTTACTGTACCCACACATATTATATACCGTTTTTTTTCTCGCCATTAAATGGACTTTCTAAAGATACCATTATTTTCATCATATCTTATAATTTACTATAACAAAATTTATAAAATATGAGGACAAAATGGAAAAAAAAACACTTTTTCTAACTTTTAGCCCCAAAATCTGTTACACATCTGCAACCACCAAAAAACACCCATGCTAAATAATTTCTAAATTTTGTCCTGAGTTTAGAAATACCCAATGTTTACATGTTCTTTGCTTTTTGAGCAAGTTATAGGGCCATAAATACAAGTAGAACTTTGCTATTTTCAAACCACTTTTTTTCAAAATTAGCGCTAGTTACATTGGGACACTGATATGTTTCAGGAATCCTTTTTTAGAAGACATCCCAAAGTATGGATCTAGGCCCATTTTGGTATATTTCATGCCACCATTTCACCGCCAAATGCGATCAAATACAAAAAATCATTCACTTTTTCACAAATTGTTTCACAAACTTTCGGTTTCTCACTGAAATTATTTACAAACAGCTTGTGCAATTATGGCATAAATGGTTGTAAATGCTTCACTGGGATCCCCTTTGTTCAGAAATAGCAGACATATATGGCTTTGGCGTTGCTTTTTGGTAATTAGAAGGCTGTTAAATGCCGCTGCGCACCACACGTGTATTATGTCCAGCAGTGCAGGGGTTAATCAGGGAGCTTGTAGGGAATGTGTAGGGTTAATTTTAGCTTTAGTGTAGTGTAGTAGACAACCCAAAGTATTGATCTAGGCCCATTTTGGTATATTTCATGCCACCATTTCACCGCCAAATGCGATCAAATAAAAATAAATTGTTTGCTTTTTCACAAACTTTATGTTTCTCACTGAAATTATTTACAAACAGCTTGTGCAATTATGGCACAAATGGTTGTAAATGCTTCTTTGGGATCCCCTTTGTTCAGGAATAGCAGACATATATGGCTTTGGCGTTGCTTTTTTGGTAATTAGAAGGCTGTTAAATGCTGCTGCCTACCACACGTGTATTATGTCCAGCAGTGCAGGGGTTAATCAGGGAGCTTGTAGGGAATGTGTAGGGTTAATTTTAGCTTTAGTGTAGTGTAGTAGACAACCCAAAGTATTGATCTAGGCCCATTTTGGTATATTTCATGCCACCATTTCACCGCCAAATGCGATCAAATAAAAATAAATTGTTTTGATTTTCACAAACTTTAGGTTTCTCACTGAAATGATTTACAAACAGCTTGTGCAATTATGGCACAAATGGTTGTAAATGCTTCTCTGGGATCCCCTTTGTTCATAAATAGCAGACATATGTGTCTTTGGTGTTGCTTTTGATAATTAGAAGGCCGCTAAATGCCGCTGTGCATCACATGTGCATTATGGCTAGCAGTGAAGGGGTTAATTAGGTAGCTTGTAGGGAGTTTGCAGGGTTAATTTTAGCTTTAGTGTAGAGATCAGCCTCCCACCTGAAACATCAGACCCCCTGATCCCTCCCAAACAGCTCTCTTCCCTCCCCCACCCCACAATTGTTCCCGCCATCTTAAGTACTGGCAGAAAGTCTGCCAGTACTAATATAAAAGGTATATTTGTTTTTTTTGTTTGTTTTTTTAATAGCATATTTACATATGCTGCTGTGCAGAATCCCCCCTTAGCCCCCAATATCATGGATCCCCCATCAAATAGTTCTCTAACCCTCCCCCTATAGCCTAATGGGTGCCATCTTGGGTACTGGCAGCTGTCTGCCAGTACCAAGTTAAGTAAAAAAAAAAGATTCTTTAATTTTAAGCTACTTTCTGTAGTGTAGCTACCCCCCCCTCCCAGAACCTTTCGATTACTTTATAAATAAAATTTTCCCCCCCTTTTCTCCCAATGTATTATTTTACTTTTCTGTAGGGTAGCGTTTCCCACCCGCTCCCGCCCTGTGCACGCGTCCGCCCGCCGCCCCCCGTGGACGTGCGCGGGTCCGTGCGCGCCCCCGGGTACTCCCGCCTCCGATCCCGCCCCCCTCCACATGATCACGGGCCCATTGCAGGCCGCCCACCCGCCTCCCTGTTTCGCTCCCACCCACCAACGATGCTCCGGTGCAGAGAGGGCCACAGAGTGGCTCTCTCTGCATCGGAGGCTTGTAAAGGGGTATTGCAGGATGCCTCCATATCGAGGCATCACTTCAATACCCTCAGAGCTGCTGGAAGCGATCGCAATCGCTTCCAGCACTCTGTTAGACAACTGACGTACCAGGTACGTCTATTGTCATTAACTGCTTGTTAATGCATGACGTACCAGGTACGTCAGTTGTCATTAAGGGGTTAAAGTCCTTAAGATTTTGCAGAGTGCATTCCATAGACATTAAGATTTTGTCCTGAAAGGTTCTCTTCCTGTTATTGCATCGGCACGCAGAGTATCTGAACTGCAATGTGATCCTCCTTATCTGGTGTTTCATGCGGCTAAGGCTGTACTTCGCACTGGGTTGGGGTTTCTCCCCAAGGTGGTGTCTAACCGTAATATCAATCAGGAAATAGTGGTTCCTTCTTTGTGTCCTAACCCTTCTTCTTCAAAAGAAAGGCTACTTCATAACCTGGATGTGGTTCGTGCCTTGAAGTTCTATCTTCAGGCTACAAAGGATTTCAGACAGTCTACATCTCTTTTTGTGGTGTATTCTGGGAAGCGCAAGGGGCAAAGGGCCTCTGCTACTTCTTTTTCTTTTTGGTTCAGGAGCTTGATTTGCTTGTCTTATGAGACAGCGGGACATAAGCCTCCTCAGAGGATCATGGCTCATTCAACTAGAGCTGTGGCTTCGTCTTGGGCCTTCAAGAATGGGGCCTCTAGGGAGCAAATTTGTAAGGTGGTTACCTGATCCTCCTTACACACTTTTACAAAGTTTTACAAGTTTGACATTTTTGCTTCTGCGGAAGCTGTTTTTGGGAGAAAGGTTTTAAAGGCTGTGGTGCCCTCAGATTAGGGTCAGCCTTTTACCCTCCCGATTTCATTCTAGAGCTTGGGTATATGTTCCCAATAGTAATGAATGAAGCAGTGGACTCTCCTCCCCTTTAGATGGAAAACATAAATTATGCTTACCTGATAATTTAATTTCCATCAAGGGGAGGAGAGTCCACGGCTCCCGCCCGCATCTCCATTTGGCGGACATAAATTGAATCATCTTCTGGCACCTTTTATACCCTGATATTTCTCCTACTGTTCCTGGTTCCTTCGGCAGAATGACCGGGGATGAGGGTAGTGGGGGAGGTATTTAAGCCTTTGGCTGGGGTGTCTTTGCCTCCTCCTGGTGGCCAGGTTCTTAATTCCCAATAGTAATGAATGAAGCCATGGACTCTCCTCCCCTCGATGGAAATGAAATTATCAGGTAAGCATAATTTATGTTTTTCGGATAGTGTGATAGACACTTTAATGCAGACTCGCAAGCCGGCCACTCGCCGTATTTACCACAAGGTATGGCATATTTACCTTCATTGGTGTGAGGAATGCAGTCTTCCATGGCACAGGGTGAAGGTTACCCAGATTCTATCCTTTCTCCAAGATAGTTTGGAAAAGGGTCTATCCGCCCAGTTCTCTGAGGGGTCAGATTTCGGCCCTGTCGGCCTTACTGCAGAGATTAGCGGATCTTCCTGACTTGCAGTCCTTTGAGCCTATGCATTCTGTTGATCTTAAGCTGGAAGGTTTTGTTTTTGTTGGACATTGCCTCAGCTCACAGAGTCTCTGAGCCTTCTGCCTTACAGTGTAATCTGCCTTACCTTATTTTTCATGCAGATAAGGCGGTTTTACCTACTAAGTTAGGTTTCCTACCTAAGGTAGTCTCGCATCGAAAAGAGATTGTTGTTCCTTACCTTTGTCCTAATCCTTCTTCCTAGAGGGAACGTTTGCTCCACAATCTAGATATTGTACGTGCCTTAAAATTCTATCTTCAGGCTACAAAGGATTTCAGGCAATCCTTTTCCTTGTTTGTGTTATATTCTGGTAAGTGCAGGGTTTAGAAGGCCAATGCAACTTCATTATCTTTCTGGCTGAGAAGCATCATCTGTTTGTCTTATGAGAAGGCTGGACAATACCCTCCTGAGAGGATAATGGTTTATTCCACTAGAGCATTTTCTTCTTCTTGGGCTTTTAAGAATTAAGCTTCAATGGTTCAGATTTGTAAGGCGGCTACCTGGTCCTCCTTACATACTTTTTCAAAGTTCTTTAAATTTGATGTTTTTGCTTCTGCGGAAGCAGCTTTTGGGAGAAAAGTGTTACAGGCTGTGGTGCCCTTAGATTAGGGTCTGCCTTTCTTTTTTTCTTTTTTTTTGCCCTCCCGTTTTATTTATTCAGTGTCCTCTGGAGCTTGGGTATTGGTTCCCAACAGTAATGAATGAAGTTGTGGACTCTCCCTGCCTTTGGAAAGAAAACAAAATGTATGCTTACCAGATAAATTTATTTCTTTCCTGGCAGGGAGAATCTAAAATCCCGCCCGTAATATGTTTTAGGCAGCGAAACTGTTATTTTTCTTCTGGCACCTCTATACCCTAATGTTTCTCCTGCTTTTCCTTGTTCCCTCGGCTGAATGACTGGGGGGGGATAGGGTAAGTGCGAGGGATATTTATAGCCTTTGGCAGGGTGTCTGTGCATCCTCCTGGTGGCCAGGTGTTGATATTCCCAACAGTAATGAATAAAGTCATGGACTCTCCCTGCCAGGATAGAAAGGAATTTATCTGGTAAGCATAAATTTTGTTTTCCTTGCATTTTACATCCAAATTGATAAAACATAAACACTGACATTACATATATATTCAAATGCAAACATTTTTATCTTATTGTCAATGTATATGATGTCACTTATTTGCAAACAATTTAAAAAACAAAACAAAAACGGAAGTTTCTGGTTTAAATCCTCTTTCTCCAACATTGGTGTGTCCGGTCCACGGCGTCATCCATTACTTGTGGGAAATGTTCTCCCCCACAGGGAAAGGCAAGGAGAGCACACAGCAAGAGCTGTCCATATAGCTCCCCCTCTGGCTCCGCCCCCCAGTCATTCTCCTTGCCGCTCTGAACAAGTAGCATCTACCACGAGGATGGCGAGGAGTTTGTGGTGTTAGTTGTAGTTTTTTATTCTTCTATCAAGAGTTTGTTATTTTAAAATAGTGCTGGCTTGTACTATTTACTCTATAACAGAAAAGTGATGAAGATTTCTGTTTAAGAGGGCTATGATTTTAGCACAAGTAACTAAAATCCATTACTGTTACCACGCAGGACTGTTGAAACAAGAGAACTTCAGTTGGGGGTAACAGTTTGCAGACTCATCTGCTTCAGGTATGACTAGTCTCCTTCTAACAACACAGGCTAATGCTAGATGACAGTCATTTTTCCCCTCAGGGGAAACGGTAAGCCATTTTTCTTTCACCTCAGCAAAAAAGATAACAGGCTTCCCCTTTTTGTTTTTTATGCTGGTAGACACTGTTAGGGGCTAAATCGATTGGTTTTTATTACAATATTATACCATTTGAAATATTTTATAAGCTCACATACACTTGGGAACGTTTTTTTATTGATCTGGCTTGTTTTAGACACCTAAATCTAGTCAGGAAGGCCCCTTCACTCTAGTGTGCTGAGGGAGGAAGCCTCATTTTGGCACTTCAGCTGTGCAGTTGAATTTCAAGGCAGTGCATGCAGATTCATGTGAGAGGGTCCTGTGGTTCAGAAAGTGACTCCAAAAGGCTTTTTTCTGTGAATGGTGACCCCTAAGGAAGGTAAAAAGCTGCAGCAAGGCTGTAGCTGGGATTGTGGTGTGTAAAAACGGTTAAATCCAACAATTAGCTCCGGTTTGCTTGTTTTAAGAGCTAGAGTCTCCATATTTGCTGTGCAATACTTTCTAAGCATTAAGACACTGGGGTCCAAATTTCAGAAAAAATCGGATATTGCCTTCATAGTTTTTTGAACATTCAGAAATAAATGTGTCATTTTATTATTTAAAGAGACAGTAACGTTTTTGTTTAAAATCGTTTTTATTGCATTGTTTGCCTGCCTAAATCTGTTTAACATGTCTGTTCCATCAGATAACCTATGTTCTGTGTGTATAGAGACAAATGTGGTTCCCCCTTCGAGTGTTTGTGATAATTGCGCCATAGCGTCCAAACAAAATCAGGACAGTTCTGTTATTTTTCATAATGTTGCCCAAGATGATTTATCTAATGAAGGTAGTGGGGATAGCTCTACATCCTCTCCTTCTGTGTCTACACCAGCTTTGCCCGCGCAGGCAACACCTAGCGCGCCAGTGCTTATTTCTATGCAACAATTATCAGCAGTAGTGGATAATTCTATAGCAAATCTTTTATCCAAACTGCCAGTTTTTCAGAGAAAGCGTGATTGTTCAGTTTTAAATACAGATAAAAAGGATGAACAATCAGACGCTGACGATGCCTTATCTATTTTACCCTCACATCAATCGGAATTGGCTGTGAGGGAAGGGCTGTCTGAGGGTGAAATTTCAGACTCTGGAACAATTTCTCAACAGGCAGAACCTGATCTAGTGGCATTTAAGTTTAAGCTAGAACATCTCTGCGCTTTGCTTAAGGAGGTATTAGCTACTCTGGATGACTGTGATTCCATGGTAGTACCAGAGAAGTTGTGCAAATTGGACAAATTTTTAGAGGTCCCAGTGCACGACAACGCTTTTCCAATATCTAAGAGGGTAGCGAACATAGTGGAAAAGGAGTGGGAGAAGCCAGGTGTACCCTTTGCCCCACCTCCTATATTTAAGAAAATGTTTCCCATAGTAGACCCTAGAAAGGACGCATGGCAAACGGTCCCGAAGGTTGAGGGAGCTGTTTCAACACTAGCGAAGCGCACAACTATTCCTATAGAGGACAGCTGCGCTTTCAAAGATCCTATGGATAAAAAATTGGAAGGATTGCTTAAAAAGATTTTTGTTCAGCAAGGGTTCATCCATCAACCAGCTACGTGTGTTATTACTGTCACTTCAGCGGCGTCCTTTTGGTTCGAAGAACTAGAAAGGTCGCTCCAGAAAGAGACTTCCTATGAAGAAGTCATGGACAGAATTCACGCATTAAAGTTATCTAATTCCTTTATATTGGATGCCGCCTTTCAAATAACGAAATTGGCGGCGAAAAACTCAGGTTTTGCTATAGTAGCGCGGAGGGCGCTTTGGCTAAAATCCTGGTCGGCAGACGTGTCGTCCAAGACTAAGTTACTGAATATTCCTTTCAAGGGTAAGACCCTTTTTGGGCCGGAATTGAAGGAAATTATTTCAGACATCACTGGGGGTAAGGGCCATGCCCTCCCACAGGATAGGCCTTTTAAGGCTAAGAACAAGTCTAATTTTCGTTCCTTTCGCAATTTCAGGAACGGACCGGCTAATAACTCCACTGCCGCTAGACAGGAAGGTAACGCGGCCCAGCCCAAACCCGCTTGGAAGCCCATGCAAGGCTGGAACAAGGGTAAACAAACCAAGAAACCTGCTGCTGCTACCAAGACAGCATGAAGGGGTAGCCCGCGATCTGGGACCGGATCTGGTAGGGGGCAGACTATCTCTCTTCGCTCAGGCTTGGGCAAGAGATGTTCTGGATCCCTGGGCACTAGAGATAGTTTCCAAGGGATACCTGTTAGAATTCAAGGGACTTTCTCCAAAGGGAAGGTTCCACCTGTCTCGCTTATCTTCAGACCAGATAAAGAAACAGGCATTCTTACATTGTGTAAGAGACCTATCAAAGATGGGAGCGATAAACCCAGTCCCCTCCGGGGAACAAGGTCTAGGGTTTTACTCAAACCTGTTTGTGGTTCCCAAAAAAGAGGGAACTTTCAGGCCAATTCTGGATTTAAAGATATTAAACAAGTTCCTCAGAGTTCCATCCTTCAAGATGGAAACCATTCGGACAATCTTACCAACAATCCAGCAGGGTCAATTTTTGACTACCGTGGATCTGAAGGATGCGTATCTGCATATCCCAATCCACAAATCTCATCATCAGTTCCTGAGGTTCGCTTTCTGGACAAACATTACCAGTTTGTGGCTCTTCCATTCGGTTTAGCCACCGCTCCCAGAATTTTCACAAAGGTGCTAGGGTCCCTTCTAGCGGTCCTAAGACCGAGGGGCATCGCTGTAGCACCTTATCTAGACGACATCCTAATCCAAGCGTCGTCTCTTTCTAAAAGGGAGGGCTCATACAGACATTGTGTTGGCTTTTCTCAGATCTCACGGGTGGAAAGTGAACATAGAAAAAAGTTCACTGTCACCTTCCACAAGGGTTCCTTTTCTGGGAACAATAATAGATTCTGTGGAAATGAAGATCTTTCTCACAGACGTCAGAAAGACAAAGCTTCTAAAAGCTTGTCGAGTTCTTCACTCTATTCCTCAACCCTCCATAGCTCAATGCATGGAAGTAATAGGACTAATGGTCGCAGCAATGGATGCGGTTCCTTTTGCTCAAATTCATCTAAGACCATTACAGCTGTGCATGCTCAATCAGTGGAATGGGGACTATACAGACTTGTCTCCCCAAATTCAAGTAGACCAGGTAACCAGGGACGCACTTCTCTGGTGGTTGACCCAGGATCACCTGTCTCAGGGAATGAGTTTCCGCAGATCGGAGTGGGTCATCGTCACGACCCACGCCAGCCTCTTGGGGTAGGGCGCGTTCTGGGACTCCCTGAAAGCTCAGGGCCTATGGTCGCGGGAAGAGTCGCTTCTCCCGATAAACATTTTGGAACTAAGAGCTATATTCAATGCGCTCCTGGCTTGGCCTCAGCTAGCGGAAGCCAGGTTCATAAGATTTCAATCGGACAACATAACGACTGTTGCGTACATAAATCATCAGGGGGGAACAAAGAGTTCCCTAGCGATGAAGGAAGTAACCAAGATAATCCAATGGGCAGAGAATCACTCCTGCCATCTATCTGCTATTCACATCCCAGGAGTAGACAACTGGGAGGCGGACTATTTGAGTCGTCAGACTTTCCATCCGGGGGAGTGGGAACTCCATCCGGAGGTCTTTGCTCAGTTAACCCAATTATGGGGCATTCCAGACATGGATCTAATGGCGTCCCGTCAGAACTTCAAGATTCCTTGCTACGGGTCCAGATCCAGGGATCCCAAGGCGACTCTAGTGGATGCATTAGTGGCGCCTTGGTCGTTCAACCTAGCATATGTGTTTCCACCGTTTCCTCTCCTCCCCAGGCTCATAGCCAGGATCAAACAGGAGAAGGCCTCGGTGATTCTGATAGCTCCTGCGTGGCCACGCAGGACTTGGTATGCAGACCTGGTGAATATGTCATCGGCTCCACCATGGAAGCTACCTTTGAGACAGGACCTTCTAGTACAAGGTCCATTCGAACATCCCAATCTAGTTTCTCTGCAGCTGACTGCTTGGAAATTGAACGCTTGATTTTATCCAAGCGTGGGTTTTCAAATTCTGTGATTGATACTCTGGTCCAAGCCAGAAAACCTGTGACTAGAAGGATTTACCATAAAATATGGAAAAAATATATCTGTTGGTGTGAATCCAAAGGATTCTCCTGGAGTAAGATTAAAATTCCAAAGATTCTCTCCTTTCTCCAAGAAGGTTTGGATAAAGGATTGTCAGCTAGTTCTCTAAAAGGACAGATTTCTGCATTATCCGTCTTGTTGCACAAACGACTGGCAGCTTTGCCAGATGTACAAGCTTTTGTTCAGGCTTTGGTTAGAATCAAGCCTGTTTACAGACCCATGACTCCTCCTTGGAGTCTAAATTTAGTTCTTTCAGTTCTTCAAGGGGTTCCGTTTGAACCTTTACATTCCATAGATATTAAGTTACTATCTTGGAAAGTTCTGTTTTTGGTTGCTATTCCTTCTGCTAGAAGAGTTTCTGAATTATCTGCTTTGCAGTGTGATCCACCCTATCTGGTGTTCCATTCAGATAAGGTTGTTTTGCGTACTAAGCCTGGTTTTCTTCCAAAAGTTGTTTCCAACGAGAACATCAACCAGGAAATAGTTGTTCCTTCTTTGTGTCCGAATCCAGTTTCAAAGAAGGAACGTTTATTACACAATTTAGATGTTGTTCGTGCTTTAAAGTTCTATTTAGAAGCAACAAAAGATTTTAGACAAACCTCATCCTTGTTTGTCGTTTACTCTGGTAAGAGGAGAGGTCAAAAAGCTACTGCTACCTCTCTCTCTTTCTGGCTGAAAAGCATTATCCGCTTGGCTTATGAGACTGCCGGACGGCACCCTCCTGACCGTATCACAGCTCACTCTACTAGGGCTGTGGCTTCCACATGGGCCTATAAGAACGAGGCTTCTGTTGACCAGATATGTAAGGCAGCGACTTGGTCTTCTCTGCACACTTTTGCCAAATTCTACAAATTTGATATTTTTGCTTCTTCGGAGGCTGTTTTTGGGAGAAAGGTTTTGCAAGCCGTGGTGCCTTCTGTTTAGGTAACCTGATTTGCTCCCTCCCTTCATCCGTGTCCTAAAGCTTTGGTATTGGTTCCCACAAGTAATGGATGACGCCGTGGACACACCAATGTTGGAGAAAACAGAATTTATGCTTACCTGATAAATTACTTTCTCCAACGGTGTGTCCGGTCCACGGCCCGCCCTGGTTTTTTTAATCAGGTTGAAATTTTTTTTCTTTATACACTACAGTCACCACGGCACCCTATAGTTTCTCCTTTTTCTCCTAACCGTCGGTCGAATGACTGGGGGGCGGAGTCAGAGGGGGAGCTATATGGACAGCTCTTGCTGTGTGCTCTCCTTGCCTTTCCCTGTGGGGGAGAACATTTCCCACAAGTAATGGATGACGCCGTGGACCGGACACACCGTTGGAGAAAGTAATTTATCAGGTAAGCATAAATTCTGTTTTTAATATAAATTTGAAAGGTACCTCTGTGCTCCTCCAATACACTGCATTAATGCACAACTAGAAATGAATGCAATACTTTACCTAGGAGTTATTCAGTGAAAAATAAAGTTCAAATGTGTTTAGAGGAGGAGGAAGGTTTGCATCTCTATTAACAGCAGAAACCAGGAATTTTCCTGTTATTTCATGTTTAAGTGAGGCCTTAAACTATTGTAATAATCACCTTAACAGTTATGAAGACATCAGTTCCTGACTCAAGGCCCGGACTGACCATCAGGCATAGCAGGCAAATGCCCAGTGGGCCGCTGGTCCCCTTAGCCCCACCCACCTTTTAATTATAACCCACAGTGACACACTCTACTTTGCTGATATTCCCTCAAACCCTTTCATTGGTCCTGCGCACCTGTCAATCAAGGCAGCGCATCGATCATCCTGGAGGAGCCCTCTGAGCGCAAAAAGTCTGTCAGTGACACAGTGCTCAGTTGCGGTAGCTCCAGCAAGCACAGTGACTGGCAGTATCGTGGAGGAGTCTGTGTAAAGGAGTGGTAAGCAGGAGCTTCTATAATAAAATAGTGAGTAACACACTTTGTAATTATTTGAATTCAAGCTTAGTTGAATGGGAGCTTAATATGGAGTGCAGACCCCCAACCAGGGCCGGGCGAACCGGGCTGTAGCCCAAGGTGCCAAGGAAGCATTAGGATCAGTAAAAACGTATGTCTGTCACTGTGTATGACCACGCAGTGCAGGGAGAGAGCCATAAAACCGGCATCCTGAAACAGGGCAATTTGCAAAATAAACAAACTTCTCTCTAGGCTGCCTTCTCCGTGATGAAAGTCCAACCCCCGCTACTGTCTTCACTGCTGTGTTCAGCAGGGGAGTTAGCTGAGCTAAATAATACTAAAAAAAGGCAGCCTACTAGAGAAGTTTGCAAATTGCCCTGTTTCAGGATGCCGGTTTTATGGCCGTCTCCCTGCACTGCGAGGTTAGACACAGTGACAGGTAATGCTCAAAAACATAAATTATGCTTACCAGATAATTTAATTTCCTTCTGTATAAGGAGAGTCCACGGCATCATACCTTACTGTTGGGAAATACTGAACCTGGCCACCAGGAGGAGGCAAAGACACCCCAGCCAAAGGCTTAAATACCTCTCCCACTTCCCCCATCCCCCAGTCATTCTGCCGTGGGAACAGTAGGAGAAATATCAGGGTATAAATGGTGCCAGAAGAAAAATATAATTTAGAGTGCCGCCCATTGGAGAACACAGGCGGGGGCCGTGGACTCTCCTTATAAAGAAGGAAATAAAATTATCTTGTAAGCATAATTTATGTTTTCCTTCTTAATATAAGCAGAGTCCACAGCATCATTCCTTACTGTTGGGAAACCTATACCTAAGCTCTAGAGGACACTGAATGATAACGGGAAGGACAAAAAGAAAGGCGGACCCTAATCTGAGGGCACCACAGTCTTCAAAACCTTTCTCACGAAAGCTGCTTCAGCCGAAGCAAAAACATAAAACGTGTAAAATTTAGAAAAAGTGTGTAAGGAGGACCAGGTAGCTGCCTTACAAATGTGATCCATAGAGGCCTCGTTCTTAAAGGCCCAAGAGGAAGCCACTGCTCTAGTAGAATGAGGTGTAATCCTCTGAGGAGTTTTATGTCCTGCTGTCTCATAAGTAAGGCGCATAACACTCCTTAACCAGAAAGATAAGGAAGTCGAAGAGACCGTCTGTCCCTTTCGCTTCCCTGAATAGACAACAAACAAAGACGAAGTTTCTCTAAAATCCTTAGTAGCCTGAAGGTAGAACTTCAAGGCGCGAACCACGTCCAGATTATGAAGCAAACATTCATTCGCAGAAGGAACAAAGGACTGTACAACTGGAAGATCTGAGAGCCTCTTGTGAAGTAAAACAGATAGGGCCGAAATCAGTCCCCTCAGGGAACTGGCAAAAAGACCCTTCTCCAGTCCATCCTGGAGAAAAGATAGGATCCTGGCAACCTTAACTTTATGCCAGGAAAATCCACGCTCTTCACACCAGAATAAGTAGGTTCTCCACACTTTATGATAGATACAACGAGTAACCGGCTTATGAGCTTGAATGAGAGTATCAATCTCTCTCTCAGAAAAACCTCTCTTGGCTAGGACTAAGCGTTCAATCTCTACGCAGTCAGCCTCAGAGAATCTAGATTTTGATGAACAAAAGGACCTTGTTTCTGCAGATCCCTGCGACAAGGTAACTTCCATGGAGGAGAAGATGATATCCGCGAACCACATCCTTTGCGGCCACGATGGAGCAATCAGTATCACTGATGCCTGCTTGATGTGAGCCACTACACGAGGAAGAAGTGGTAACGGGGGAAATGGTAAACCCTGAACCTCCAAGACACTGCTAATGCATCTATTAGCTCTACCTGAGGATCCCTGGACCTCGACCCATATCTGGGTAGCTTAGTATTGAGACGAGACACCATGAGATCTATCTCTGGCATCCCCCATTTGTTGCATATCTCTGCAAACACTTTGGGAGGGAGAGACCATTCCCCCGGATGAAAGGATTGTCTGCTGAGAAAATCCGCTTCCCAGTTGTCCACACCCGGAATGTGGATCGCTGACAGCGAACAGCTGTGGGCCTCCGCCCACTCCAGAATTCAAGATACCTCCCTCATTGCTAGGAAGCTTCTCGTTCCCCCCTGATGGTTGATGTAAGCCACCAAGGTTATATTGTCTGATTGGAATCTGATAAACCGGGACGAACCCAGAAGGGGCAAAGCCTTTAGAACATTGAAGATTGCTCGAAGTTCCAGAATGTTGATCAGGAGGGAGTGTTCCTCCTGAGACCACAGGCCCTGTGCCTTCTTGGCACCCCAAACAGCTCCCCATCCTTATAGACTTGCATCCGTAGTCACAATCTCCCAGGATGGTCTTAAGAAGGATGTCCCTCGGGACAGATTATCTGGACAGAGCCACCAAGAGAGCTATTCTCTAGACCAGTTGTCCAGAGAGATCTGTTGAGACAGATCCGAATGATCGCCATTCCACTGTCTCAGAATGCACAGTTGCAGCAGTCTGAGACGGAACCTGGCAAAGGGAATGATGTCCATGCTGGACACCATGAGACCAATTGCCTCCATACACTGAGCCACAGAGGGCCTTAAGGAGGCCTGGAGGGCAAGACATGCCGAAGGAAGCTTGCATCGTCTCTGGTCTGTCACCCAGGCTGCTCTGGGGTTAACTGCCTGGGTTGCTGGGAACCTTACAGCTGTCTGTCAGTGTTCAGGGCTGTGGAATTTGCTGTGGCTTAGGATGTGTACCCAGTCCAGTCTGTGAGTGCGGTCCATTCCAGTAGGTGGAGCTGTCCGCTTGTGTTGCAGCAAAGCCAAGCAAGCTGAAATTAATCAGTTTAACCAGACCTGAGCTATCGAGCAGATTTCAAAGGAACAAGATCTTCCTGTCTATAACTCAGCCCAGATTGAAATGCATAGAAAGAACTGTTTGCAGAAAAATGCAAGTGAAGTCTGTGTTGTGTGATTATGTTATTAGGTTTATAATGCTGTTTAGCAAATGTTTTTGTTAATTTAACTTAGTTTAATTATATATTCTGTGTTGTGTGATTATTTTATTAGGTTTATAATGCTGCCTAGCATTTAAAGTCTTCATTTCAAAGCTTTAAAAATAATGTATTAGGTGTTACTTATGACAATTTTGAGAGGGACCTCACTTCCCATTGACTTACATTATAAACTGGGTTTCAATTTACAACGGTTTCGATTTACAACCATTTCTTCTGGAACCTAACCCCGGCGTAAACTGAGGGCTACCTGTATATATATATATATATATATATACACACATACACACACACAGTGTATAAATATATATATATATTTCTTAAAACCCTATAATACTGTTATATATGAGTAGTTACAGCCTGTTTTGCAGTAGTGCTAAGATCTTTCACACAGTGCAGAAAATGTTAATTAATTGTATAGCAGATGCTTTAAATACCTGTATTAGGGTCTGTATTTCAGAAATAAATTAGAACAAAACAAACAGTGACATTTTCAAATTCCCAAGATTCCACTCTAACTGAAGAAAGGCAAATGACATAGCCTATCCCCTGGATACTCTGACAGGAGTGTACATAAGTGTGAGATATTCCTTATTAATACCGAGGTAAAACTGATTACAAATGCATGCAGACTCAGCAAATCCTCCTGCTTTGTATGTGAACTGGGAACAGGAGAGAGCACTAAAGGAAGCAAATGCTGTGCAAGGATAGGGTTAAATCTGATTCATAATTACTGAGACCATTGAGTGCTGCACAAGGTTCTGGTTCCGATGTCAGGGTTAGGCTTTACCCTGTTAGCTCAGCCTTTACACGCACCCAGTGATCATGCAGAGGGTGGTCCAGGAGTCCAGACTTAGAAGCTCGAGTCCAGACAGCCATAGTGAGAGGGGAGAGAAGGTGCTTGCACAGGGAGAGACAGACCCGGCCTATACAAGCCCCCTCCTGTACGCCGTAGGGGGCGGGGCTAAAAATTGCATACCTTTGCGTTTTTTAAATCGCAGTGATTAATCGCGGTTTTAAATCGCATATGCGATTAACCGTACAGCCCTCTGTGAAAAACTTTCAAAATGCTCTGAGCTATGAGGCAGTTTTCAACAGTTTAGAAATCAGTTTGAGCCTACCTAGTTTTATCTTTTCAAAAATACCACCAAGGCAACAAAGCAAATTTAATGATAAAAGTCAATTGGAAAGTTGTTTAAAATTGCATGCCCTATCTGAATCATGACATTTAATTTTGACTAGACTGTCCCTTTAAGTGTAGTTTTTTTCCTATAGACAACATTTCAAAAGTAGACTTGTGAGGTTTATGTGCATTGGGTTTAACATGAGGTTAAAAGCATTGATACACACACAAACATACAGTTATATGTATGGGTATATGTGTTTTTCCATATGTTTTAAAGTCCATGTTATCCCCAATATTATACTATAATGCATATATAATTAGTGTCTATCTACATGTATTTATGTTGTGATTTCTTTCCTAAGATACGATGAGTCCACGGGTTCATTAATTACTGTTGGGAATATCACTCCTCAGCACCACAGTCAAACTATTAAAGGAACAGTATACAGCAATTTTCATAAAACTGCATGTCATAGAAATTACTATAAAGAATAAGATGCACAGATACTGATATAAAAATCCAGTCTAAAACTGTTTAAAAACTTACTTAGAATCCCAACTGCAAGTGGGAAATAAGACACTCCCCCCTCCCCCTTCTTTTGCATATGAAAAGACCCTTTACACAAACAGGAGCAAGCTGGAGTAGGTATCTGACGGTTTTCTCCTAAAACTTTGGGGCTTGGTTAGGAGTCTGAAAATCAGAGTAATATTATTTAGAAATAAGCAAAATTATACATTTAAAAAAAAAAAAGACTTTATGTACTATATAAACAGATAATATACAAAACCTTTATGCAAAGAAAAAATGAGTGTATAATGTCAGTTTAAGTATTACTTCCCTTCCCACAACCACCAGTCATTCTCTTTGCCTTCGGTGCAAGGAGGAGGTGAAGTTTTGGTGTCTGGAGAAGATTTGATTTCTTTCTATTCAATCAAGAGTTTGTTATTTTGAAAGCCAGAGTAGGTTTGCTCTGATCTTTCCTTTCAAGTTTGGGTCTAGCTGTACTCCACATTAGTCTCTTCAGTAGGGCAGTGGTGGCTTTTGAGCAGTTAGGAACTTGTGGGGTGGGCCTCACTGCGTTTTCCTAACATGTTGCTGCCCTAGTATAGAAAGCTAGCTCTTTCTTACACAGGTCTCTGTGAGGAGTGGCATCCTCTCATGCCAAGTAGTCTGTCCTCCTGTCGGACAGCTGGATATACAGGTAAGTGCCTTTTTTGTCTTCTGGGAGAAGGCTGGCACTGAAGGGGTTAAAGACCCTTTGTACTTTATGTGGGCTTGATAAAAAATTTAATCTTGCTTTATTTAATTTGTTGGGTTTAGATGCACTTACTCCAATGTTATTTAATGTATAAGTGCATTTGGCAGCTTTTCAGTGTTCCTGCACGGAGTCTGTTAGGAGGGCGCACCTTTTTATCTTAGAGGCGTCTCTTGTATGTGATATTTAATTTTCATTTGATACGTAACGGAAGCTGGTTTTGTGCCCTAATTCATACTGTAACCATTACTGCTCTTATTTTTTCGGCTGAATGAACTGCGATCTATATGCACGCTTCATTTCCTTGCCGAGTGTGTGTCCCGCCTCCTTCTCCACAGCGGAGCGGTGCCATTTTGGGAGTTCTATGTTTTTATGTATATAACTCCGCCTTGTTCTCCGGTATGAAAACGGAGCAACGTTCTGGTGTCTATGAGAATGTGGTTTTGTATTTCATTAAAGAAAACATTGTTTAAGTAATGAAACATTTTAACATAGGTTTCTTTGTTTATGTGCCATATAATTAAGTTTATAAGAATGTTAGATACCACTTTTGTTTTGGGTTAACATTCATTTGGCCTGGTTTTGGAACAGGGCGATTAGCTTTATGCTCTTGAGGACAAAACGTTTAAGTTCTTTATTGTAGAATAAATACTTTAATAAAGTTATATTGATTTATTATTGTGAGCCTCCTGTTCCTCAGGCATCATTTTAGACAATTTATTTGTTCTGACATTCTGTACTGTTTATATGTCCAATGCTATTTAATGTACACATGGCTTGTTGCACTCTAAGCCTCATGTCTCCCAGGGTGATGCTGTTCAGGCAATGCCACAGTTTTCTCCTTAAACATACCAAGCCGCTATGGCGTCACATGCACTGCACTGTGGTTATTATCAATCTCCTGGAGGAGTTTAATTGCCTGCAGAAATTGATGCTCAGGTATCGTCAGAGGTATCTGTGGCATTGTCTGCTTTTCCTATTCTAAAGGGGAAGTCGCAAGAGGAACATTAGAGACCAGTGAGGTTTCTGGTCCACTTGCTGCTACTTGGGTTCCGTTCCTCATATGTCTGATGAGGAGGATACGTCTGTAGCCTCTGAGTGTGAAATCTCAGATTTGGACAGTATAATTCCTTCATCTGATGCTGAAGTAGTATCCTTCAGATCTAAGCTTGAACACCTTTGTGTATGGCTAAAGGAGGTTTTGGCTAATTTGGAGTGACTCTGAAACATATGTCGTTGTCAACCCTAGAGGATCTAGTGAACTTTGTAAATACTTAGATTCTCTGGAAAGGTCTTTCCTGTGCCTGACAGTGCTAGGAGAATTTTCACAGGAGTGGGAGAAGTCAGGTATTCCCTTTTTCCCAGTCTCCTTTCCTTGGAAAGAGATTTCCTGTTGCTATCTCCATTAAAGATCATGGCGCATGGTGCCTAAAGTAGTAGGGTTTTTCTACTCTGGCTAAGAGAACTACGATTGCTAATGAGGATAGCTGTTCTTCTAAGGAACTATAGACTGAGCTGACGTCTTACATGGAAGTTTGTTTTTTCCACTGTGTCAAGTGCGGCATCTTATTGGTGCAAAGCTTTGTTTGATCCAATTTGGTAGGGATTCCCTTGGAGGAGATCCTGAACAGATTAAAGACTCTTAAGCCAATTCTTTTATTTCTGATGCTACCATACAAGTTTTTAAGCTGGGCCAAGATCTATGGCTTAGCTGTGCTAGTCCAGGGACGTGGTGGCTATATTCTTGGTCAGTGGAATTTTCCTCTGAGCCCAAGCTTCTGGTGCTTCCTTACAAGGGTAAAACCTTGTTCAGGTCCTGATCTGTCAGGAATTTTTCTGATATTTCGGGTTAAGGGTCCTTTCTTCATCAAGACAAGATGAATAGACCAAATGGAGTTTGCCCCCATATCGGGATAGGTCCAGGTAGGGGCGGAACCTCTGTTTGTCTTCAAACATGGATATGAGATGTCTCAGATAGTCTGCGGGCATAGTATCTCAGGTTGTTTCCATAGAATTCATACCTTCTTCCCAGAGGCAGGTTCCTCCTCTCTTTTTTATCTGCAGGCCAGATAACAGTGGGACCTCTCTTCCCTGAGAGGAATAGTTCCAGTTCCTATAAGGTAACAGGGTCTAGAATTCTTTTCATTCCCGTTCGTGGTTCCTGAAAAAGAGGGACTGTTCAAAGCCGCTGGTGTGTCTAGTGGTTAGCTTAGCAGCTTCTCTACCTGGAGGTTGAGCATTTGAATCCCCCTGTGACTGCTGCGAGTTCTTCTTGCATGGCCTTAACTGACATTTAATCCTATGATAGATCAAAGTGTCTCAACAAGTTTTCTCAGGGTATTGTCTGTCAAAATGGAAACCAGTGTTTTTTTTTCTTCCTTTGGACCTAGAGGGTCAATTCATGGTGACCATAGACCTGGAGGACGTGCATGTTCAAGTTCCTGAGTTTTGCCTTTCTGTCAAACTCTCAGTTTGTGACTCTTCCCTTTGGCCTTGCCATAGCTCTCAGAGGGGGCTATATTGTCAGTGATCAGGTGTCAAGGAATTGCTGTGGTGCTCTTCCTACAAGCCAACTCTCATACAGAGATCTTGTTGTTTTTCTTCATTCCACGGATGGAGAGTTCCCTGGTTCCAGCTACAGGGGTAGTTTCTTAGGTACCATATTAGTTTTCCCTATCTCTGAAAATATTTTTAACAGAGGTCAGAAATTCTTTTCACTCTCTACTGTTTGGCCCTTCAGTGGCTCAATGTATGGAGGTAATTGGTCTGATGGTTGCTTCATTGGACATCATTCCTTTGTTAAATTCCTTCTGAGAATCTGCTGTTATGCAGTTCAGATAGTGGACCGGGGGCCTTGTGGCTCTGTCTCGGAGGATAGATCTTCATCTGTTGACATGAGATTCTTTCCTGTGGTTCAGAGAGGGAAATTAGTGTAGAGCGCTCACTTAACTTGCAAGAGGTTAGTGGGATCATTGCCGCATTCCCCAGAATCTTTTAGTTTTCTCAGGAACATCTGTCTCAGGGCAGACTTTCCTGAGTTATAGTGACCACGGTTGCTAGCCTGTTGGGTTGGTGACTATGGACATGGGAGGAGTCTGCTCTCCCCCTAACCATTTGGGATTCGAGAGTGATCTTCAATGCTCTGATGGCTTGGCTTCAGTTGCCTTATCTGGCTTTTCAGGTTTTAGTTGAACAATTTCATCTCAGTGGTTACATTAACCGCCTGGGAGGAACCTGGAGTTCCTTTGCCATGATTGGCGTGGATTGTTCGGTGGGCAGACACTCACATCCGTTGTTTATCCACTATTCACATTTCAGGAGAGAATACCGGGAGTGGACTTTTTGAACATTCAGATTTTCATCCCGGGAGTGGGCGCTTCTCCCAGAGATGATGTCCAGGTTAATCCTTAAATGGAAGGTGCTGGAGTTGGCAGTACGCCAAGCTTCCAAGTTATATTACAGGTCAAAAAATCAGCAAGGTTGCTCTGTTAACTTTCCTGGTGGTTCCTGGGGATTTTAGTCTGACATCCCTGTTCCTCAGTTTGCTCTCCTTCCATGGGTCATTTATCATATCAAATGGGAGCATCAATTTTAATAGGTTCTTACATAGTCGCAGGATCTGGTTTCAGACCTAGCGGAGATGTAGTTCTTCCACTTTGGTGGTTGCTTGTGAGGAAGGACCTTCTAATACAGGGTCCATTTTTTTCATCCAACTTTTAAATTCTCTTAAACTCTCTGCTTGGAGATGGAATGCTTGGTTCTGTCTAAGCATGGTTTTTCTGTATCGGTCTTTTGAGACCATGATTCAGGTTCGCAAGCCTGTTACTGGTGATTTTCCCATAAGGTATGGCATAAATTCCCTGATTGGTATGAATCCCAGGACTACTCTTGAAAGTAGGCAGGATTCCTAGGGGTTTTGCCCTTTCTCCAGGAAGGACTGGAGGATGGTGATTAGTCAGTTCTCTGAAGGTTCAGAATTCTTTGTTATCCTTTTCTACACAAGTGCCTGGAAGATGTGCCAGCCATGTAATCTTTTTGTCAGACCCTGGTTAGTATCAGGCCTATTTTTAAGTCTGTCGCTCCTCTTGGAGTTTTATCCGTTCTAAGGTTTTGCAGCTGGCTCAGTTTGAGCCATAGCATTCTCCGTTTTCCTTTTGGCTTTATCTTCTGTTCGAAGAGTTTAGGTGTTCTCGGCTTTGCAGTGTGATTCGCTTTATCCTATGGATAAGGTGGTTTTTTATCCTAAGTGAAAAACATAATTTATGCTTACCTAATAAATGTATTTCTCTTGTAGTGTATCCAGTCCACGGATCATCCATTACTTGTGGGATATTCTCCTTCCCAACAGGAAGTTGCAAGAGGATCACCCACAGCAGAGCTGCAATATAGCTCCTCCCCTCACTGCCATATCCAGTCATTCGACTGAAACAAGCCGAGAAAAGGAGAAACCATAGGGTGCAGTGGTAACTGTAGTTTAATTAAAATTTAGACCTGCCTGAAAAGGACAGGTCGGGCCGTGGACTGGATACACTACAAGAGAAATAAATTTATCAGGTAAGCATAAATTATGTTTTCTCTTGTTAAGTGTATCCAGTCCACGGATCATCCATTACTTGTGGGATACCAATACCAAAGCTAAAGTACACGGATGATGGGAGGGACAAGGCAGGAACTTAAACAGAAGGAACCACTGCCTGTAGAACCTTTCTCCCAAAAACAGCCTCCGAAGAAGCAAAAGTATCAAATTTGGAAAATTTGGAAAAAGTATGAAGGGAAGTTGCAGCCTTGCAAATCTGTTCAACAGAGGCCTCATTTTTAAAGGCCCAGGTGGAAGCCACAGCTCTAGTAGAATGAGCTGTAATCCTTTCAGGAGGCTGCTGTCCAGCAGTCTCATAGGCTAAACGGATTATACTCCGAAGCCAAAAAAGAAAGAGAGGTTGCCGAGGCCTTCTGACCGCTCCTCTGTCCAGAGTAAACAACAAACAGGTTAGATGTTTGGCTAAAATCTTTAGTAGCCTGTAAGTAAAACTTCAGAGCACGGACTACGTCTAGATTATGCAAAAGACGTTCCTTCTTTGAAGAAGGATTAGGACATAATGATGGAACAACAATCTCTTGATTTATATTCTTGTTAGAAACCACCTTAGGTAAAAACCCAGGTTTTGTACGCAGAACAACTTAATCTGAATGAAAGATCAGATAAGGAGAATCACAATGTAAGGCAGATAACTCTGAGACTCTTCGAGCCGAGGAAATAGCCATCAGAAAAAGAACTTTCCATGAAAGAAGTTTGATATCAATAGAATGAAGGGGTTCAAACGGAACCCCTTGAAGAACTTTAAGAACCAAGTTTAAGCTCCATGGAGGAGCAACAGGTTTAAACACAGGCTTAATTCTAACTAAAGCTTGACAAAATGCCTGAACGTCTGGAACTTCTACCAGACGCTTGTGTAAAAGAATAGACAGAGCAGAAATCTGTCCCTTTAAAGAACTAGCTGATAATCCTTTGTCCAAGCCCTCTTGGAGGAAGGACAATATCCTAGGAATCCTAACCCTACTCCATGAGTAATTCTTGGATTCACACCAATGAAGATATTTACGCCATACCTTGTGGTAAATTTTCCTGGTGACAGGCTTTCGTGCCTGTATTAAGTATCAATTACTGACTCGGAGAAGCCACGCTTTGATAGGATCAAGCGTTCAATCTCCATGCAGTCAGTCTCAGAGAAAGTAGATTCGGATGATTGAAAGGACCTTGTATTAGAAGGTCTTGTCTCAGAGGCAGAGTCCATGGTGGAAAGGATGACATGTCCACTAGGTCTGCATACCAGGTCCTGCGTGGCCATGCAGGCGCTATCAATATCACTGATGCTCTTTCCTGTTTGATTTTGGCAATCAGACGAGGGAGCAGAGGAAACGGTGGAAACACATAAGCCAGGTTGAAGAACCAAGGCGCTGCTAGAGCATCTATCAGTGCCGCTTCTGGGTCCCTGGACCTGGATCCGTAACAAGGAAGCTTGGCGTTCTGGCGAGATGCCATGAGATCCAATTCTGGCTTGCCCCAACGGAGAACCAATTGAGCAAACACCTCCGGATGGAGTTCCCATTCCCCCGGATGAAAAGTCTGACGACTTAGAAAATCCGCCTCCCAGTTCTCTACACCTGGGATATGGATCGCTGAAAGGTGGCAAGAGTGAGTCTCTGCCCAGCGAATTATCTTGGAGACTTCTGACATCGCTAGGGAACTCCTGGTTCCCCCTTGATGGTTGATGTAAACCACAGTCGTGATGTTGTCCGACTGAAATCTGATGAACCTCAGTATTGCTAGCTGAGGCCAAGCCAGAAGAGCATTGAATATTGCTCTTAACTCCAGAATATTTATTGGGAGAAGTTTCTCCTCCTGAGTCCATGAACCCTGAGCCTTCAGGGAGTTCCAGACTGCACTCCAACCTAGAAGGCTGGCATCTGTTGTTACAATTGTCCAATCTGGTCTGCGAAAGGGCATACCCTTGGACAGATGGGCCCGAGATAACCACCAGAGAAGAGAATCTCTGGTTTCCTGATCCAGATTTAGTAGAGTTGACAAATCTGTGTAATCCCCATTCCACTGACTGAGCATGCATAATTGCAGCTGTCTGAGATGCAGGCGCGCAAATGGCACTATGTCCATCGCCGCTACCATTAAGCCGATTACTTCCATGCACTGAGCCACCGTGGGGCGCGGAATGGAGTGAAGAACACGGCAAGCATTTAGAAGTTTTGATAACCTGGACTCCGTCAGGTAAATTTTCATTTCTACAGAATCTATTAGAGTCCCTAGGAAGGAAACCCTCGTGAGAGGAGATAGAGAACTCTTTTCTTCGTTCACTTTCCACCCATGCGACCTCAGGAATGCCAGAATTATCTCTGTATGAGATTTGGCAATTTGAAAGCTTGACGCCTGTATCAGGATATCGTCCAGGTAAGGAGCCACCGCTATGCCTCGCGGTCTTAGGACCGCCAGAAGTGAGCCCAGAACCTTTGTAAAAATTATTGGGGCTGTAGCCAACCCGAATGGAAGAGCTACAAATTGGTAATGCCTGTCTAGAAAGGCAAACCTCAGGAACTGATGATGATTCTTGTGAATCGGAATGTGAAGGTAGGCATCCTTTAAGTCCACTGTGGTCATGTACTGACCCTCTTGGATCATGAGTAAAATGGTTCGAATAGTTTCCATCTTGAATGACGGAACTCTGAGGAATTTGTTTAGGATCTTTAAATCCAAAATTGGTCTGAAGGTTCCCTCTTTTTTGGGAACCACAAACAGATTTTAATAAAACCCCTGTCCTTGTTCCGTCCGCGGAACTGGATGGATCACTCCCATTACAAGGAGATCTTGTACGCAGCTTAGGAATACCTCTTTCTTTATCTGGTTTGCAGATAATCTTGAAAGGTGAAATCTCCCTTGTGGAGGAGAAGCTTAGAAGTCCAGAAGATATCCCTGAGATATGATCTCCAACGCCCAGGGATCCTGAACATCTCTTGCCCACGCCTGGGCGAAGAGACAGAGTCTGCCCCCTACTAGATCCGTTGTCGGATAGGGGGCCGCTCCTTCATGCTGTCTTAGAGGCAGCAGCAGGCTTTCTGGCCTGCTTGCCCTTGTTCCAGGACTGGTTAGGTTTCCAGGCCTGCTTGGATTGAGCAAAAGTTCCCTCTTGTTTTGAAGCAGAGGAAGTTGATGCTGCACCTGCCTTGAAATTTCGAAAGGCACGAAAATTAGACTGTTTGGCCTTTGATTTGGCCCTGTCCTGAGTAAGGGTATGACCCTTACCTCCAGTAATGTCAGCAATAATTTCTTTCAAACCAGGCCCGAATAAGGTCTGCCCCTTGAAAGGAATGTTGAGTAATTTAGACTTTGAAGTCACATCAGCTGACCAGGATTTGAGCCTGGATGGCGAATCCGGAATTCTTAGCCGTTAGTTTAGTCAAATGAACAATGGCATCAGAAACAAATGAGTTAGCTAGCTTAAGAGTTCTAAGCTTGTCAACAATTTCAGTCAATGGAGCTGTATGGATGGCCTCTTCCAGGGCCTCAAACCAGAATGCCGCCGCAGCAGTGACAGGCGCAATGCATGCAAGGGGCTGTAAAATAAAACCTTGTTGAATAAACATTTTCTTAAGGTAACCCTCTAATTTTTTATCCATTGGATCTGAAAAAGCACAACTGTCCTCAACCGGGATAGTGGTACGCTTTGCTAAAGTAGAAACTGCTCCCTCCACCTTAGGGACAGTCTGCCATAAGTCCCGTGTAGTGGCATCTATTGGAAACATTTTTCTAAATATAGGAGGTGGGGAAAAGGGCACACCGGGCCTATCCCACTCCTTACTAATAATTTCTGTAAGCCTTTTAGGTATTGGAAAAACATCAGTACTCACCGGCACTGCATAGTATTTATCCAGCCTACACAATTTCTCTGGCACTGCAATTGTGTCACAGTCATTCAGAGCAGCTAATACCTCCCCAAGCAATACACGGAGGTTCTCAAGCTTAAATTTAAAATTAGAAATCTCTGAATCAGGTCTCCCCGATTCAGAGACGTCACCCACAGACTGAAGCTCTCCGTCCTCAGGTTCTGCATATTGTGACGCAGTATCAGACATGGCTCTTACAGCATCTACGCGCTCTGTATCTCGTCTAACCCCAGAGCTATCGCGCTTGCCTCTATATTCAGGCAATCTGGATAATACCTCTGACAGGGTATTATTCATGATTGCAGCCATGTCCTGCAAAGTAATCGCTATGGGCGTCCCTGATGTACTTGGCGCCATATTAGCGTGCGTCCCTTGAGCGGGAGGCGAAGGGTCCGACACGTGGGGAGAGTTAGTCAGCATAACTTCTCCCTCGACAGACCCCTCTGGTGACATTTCTTATATAGATAAAGACTGATTTTTACTGTTTAAGGTGAAATCAATACATTTAGTACACATTCTCCTATGGGGCTCCACCATGGCTTTTAAACATAATGAACAAGTATCCTCTGTTTCAGACATGTTTGTACAGACTAGCAATGAGACTAGCAAGCTTGGAAAACACTTTAAAGCAAGTTAACAAGCAATATAAAAAACGTTACTGTGCCTTTAAGAGAAACAAATTTTGACAAAATTTGAAATAACAGTGAAAAAAGGCAGAGCATTGCACCCACTTGCAAATGGATGATTAACCCCTTAATAACAAAAACAGAATAATAAATGACAAAAACGTTTTTTAAACACAGTCACAACAACTGCCACAGTTTTGGGGAGTGAGGTTATTCAATCAGTGGTGCCTTTCGTTTTGGTCAGCCTGTCTTGTCCCTCCCTATTCATCTGTGTCCTCTAGCTTGGGTATTGATTCCCAATAGACATGTGCGATTCGTTTCGGATCGATTCGGAAATTCGTCCGAATTCATAAAATTCGGGATTCGGATCGATTTGGATTTCCAAATTAAAATAGTGCCGAATTTACCGAATAAATCCGAATTAGTTCGGACTTATTCGGTAGATTCGGATGGCCATGGATTACACTAGTATTGTACGGTATATTAGGTTATATCACTCTGCTATGGGTTACACCTAATATACAATACATAATACTAGTCTAATACACAGCACATCCCACCGAATTCCGAATTTCCGAAACGAGACGAATTTATTTGAATCTGAATGAATCCGAAACGAATCCGAAACAAATTGATTCGAATTTTCCGAATTTGAATCGCTCCGAACCGAAATTCGAAAAAAATCTGAATCGATCCGAACCGAACCGAATTTTTTTGCCATGCACATATCTAATTCCCAACAGTAATTGATGAACCCGTGGGCTCACCGTATCTTAGAAAAGAAAATTTATGCTTAGATGATAAATTTATTTATTTCCGGATATGGTGAGTCCTCGGCCCCGCCCTTTATTTCAAGACAGTTTGTTTTTAACTAAACCTCAGGCACCTCTACACCTTGTGTTACTTCTTCTGTTTCTCCATTTTCCTTCGGTCGAATGACTGGGGGTTGTGGGAAGAGAAATTATACTTAACAGTTTGACTGTGGTGCTCTTTGCCTCCTCCTGCTGGCCAGGAGTGATATTCCCAACAGTAATTGATGAACCTGTGGACTCACCGTATCCGGAAAATCTTTTTTTATCAGGTAAGCATAACATGAGTGTGTTGTGTGCCTGCATGTATGTGAATGCTGTGTTCTATGTGTATGTTGTGTGCCTGCATGTATGTGAATGCTGTGTGTATGTTGTGTGCCTGCATGTATGTGAATGCTGTGTAGTATGTGTATGTTGTGTGGCGGCATGTATGTGAATGCTGTGTGTGTTGTGTGCCTGCATGTATGTGAATGCTGTGTAGTATGTGTATGTTGTGTGGCGGCATGTATGTGAATGCTGCGTGTGTTGTGTGCCTGGATGTATGTGAATGCTGTGTTCTATGTGTATGTTGTGTGCCTGCATGTATGTGAATGCTGTGTGTATGTTGTGTGCCTGCATGTATGTGAATGCTGTGTAGTATGTGTATGTTGTGTGGCGGCATGTATGTGAATGCTGTGTGTGTTGTGTACCTGCATGTATGTGAATGCTGTGTAGTATGTGTATGTTGTGTGGCGCATGTATGTGAATGCTGTGTGTGTTGTGTACCTGCATGTATGTGAATGCTGTGTAGTATGTGTATGTTGTGTGCCTGCATGTATGTGAATGCTGTGTGTATGTTGTGTGCCTGCATGTATGTGAATGCTGTGTAGTATGTGTATGTTGTGTGCCTGCATGTATGTGAATGCTGTGTGTATGTTGTGTGCCTGCATGTATGTGAATGCTGTGTAGTATGTGTATGTTGTGTGGCGGCATGTATGTGAATGCTGTGTGTGTTGTGTACCTGCATGTATGTGAATGCTGTGTAGTATTTGTGTGTTGTGTATGTTGTGTGGCGGCATGTATGTGAATGCTGTGTATGTTGTGTGCCTGCATGTATGTGAATGCTGTGTAGTATGTGTATGTTGTGTGGCGGCATGTATGTGAATGCTGTGTGTGTTGTGTACCTGCATGTATGTGAATGCTGTGTAGTATTTGTGTGTTGTGTATGTTGTGTGGCGGCGTGTATGTAAATAAGAAATGGTGAGGGGGGTGGAGGGGGCCTTTTTGCCCTAAAATGCCTGGGCCTTTTTTTGGTCCCAGTCCGGCCCAGCCTGACTCGATGTACACGCTCACAGTGCTGTGCACTGTTTCGTAATAGAGTCCTATTTTTATCCAAATACAGTATATTAGGGAAGTGAAATAAAAAGTAAAGTATTTCTAGATGAATTATAACATTATAGAACAATATTTTGTTTGTTACCAGGCTCCAGTAATCAGAATTACAGATCTTTCCCAACACATGCTAAGTAAAATAATCCCAACAAAAAATCTTGAGTAATGTTACTAACTATAGTGACATGCTGCTCAAGTGACATGATGATAGCATGGAATGTTAATCATTTATTCATAGAATTAAAAGGCTGTAGCATAAAGCCTAAAGCTTGTAAGCTACAGCTGATGTATGTCACATTCTCTTCCGATGTCGATTTTGATAATATACAGGTAGATTACAAGTTGTGCGTTCGTGTTTTAACGCTGAAAAAATGGCCATTTCAGCGTTAAAACAGCATTGCAGCCATTACAAGTCTTGTCGGTATAGCTGTACCGCAAGCATTTTAGACTGTTACGCAACGTCAGTACCGCACTGGTAAAAATTACATTTTTTCATGGGACTTCAATAGCGCAGCCTTTACAAGTTTTGCGTTGAGGCTAAAATGCTTGCATTGCAGCCTATACCGACATGATCCGTACCGCCATCTGAGAGCAGTAGTTACATAAAAACTGTTACATAAAACTCATAACTTAAAGGGACATGAAACCCAATTTTTTTTCTTCCATGATTTAGAAAGAGCATACAATTATAAACACCTTTCTAATTTATTTCTATTATCTAATTTGCTTAATTCTCTTGATATTCTTTGCTGGAAAGCATATCTAGATATGCTTAGTAGCTGCTGATTGGTAGCTGCACACAGATGCCTCCTGTGATTGGCTCACCATGTGCATTGCTATTTCTTAATTAAAGGATATCTAAAAAATGAAGCAAATTAGATAATAGAAGTAAATTAGAATGTTGTTTAAAATTATATTCTCTACCTTAATCATGAAATAAGTTTTTGGGGTATAGTGTCCCTTTAAGTGTTACAAAGTACACTAACACCCATAAACTACCTATTAACCCCTAAACCGAGGCCCTCCCGCATCGCAAACACTATATTAAATTTATCAACCCCTAATCTGCTGCTTCCGACATCGCCGCCACTAATAACATTTATTAACCCCTATTCCGCCGCTCCCCGACATCATCACCACTATTATAAAGTTATTAACTCCTAAACCGCCGCCATGTCGCATCGCAAACACTATTTAAATATTATTTACCCCTAATTTGCCGTCCGCCCAAATCACCCTGACTATACTAAAGTTATTAACCCCTATTCCCCGCTCCCCGACACCGCTGCCACTATAATAAACTTATTAACCCGGAAACCGCAAGCCCCCTACAATGAAATATACTAAATTAAACTATTACCCCTAAGCCCCCCACATCGCAATAAACTAATTTAAACTAGTAACCCCTAAACCTAACACCCCCCAACTTTATATTAAAATTACAATTTCCCTATGTTAAATTAAATTAAAACTTACCTGTCAATTTAAAAAAAACTAAGTTTAAACTAAAAATTAAACTAATATAACTATTAAACTAAAATTAAACTAACTACCAATTAAGATTTGAACAACCAATAGGATTTCAGTAGCTCTCATCGTATTAGCTGACTTGAATTTTCCAAGCCTGAGGAAACAGACAGAGATCTGAGAAACTAGTTGCTTGTTTATCCATTGTTACGGTCACATTTGTGACATTTTATATTGTATTTTACTGCACCATTAAACTATGGTATTTTAACTCTTCGCTGAGAGCCTGAGCTTGATTGAAATCTACCCTGGAGTGATTTGTAGCACTGCCTTGGTCAGTGAACTGGGACACTGTGAACTCCCAGTCTGCCTCTATAAGCACAACAGAGTGCTGCTTTACTTGTGAGTATAAAATCTGTATTCACCTTTTTTTACATTTGTCCAAACTGTATCACACGAGGAGGCGCCCTTGTCTTTGTGATTTTCTTTGCACAGAGAGAGTATCTATTTTAATTATGTTAAAATTAGGGGTGTTAGGTTTAGGATTAGGTTCAACGTGCCTGGAGGAAATCCCGCTCTGAACCTGATTTCATCCACTATAAGTTAATTATTTATTCTTACACCTCTGCCCTTCACTTAGCTAAGCAAACCTACTTCTCTTCTCTTATATCCATTCACTCCTCAAACCCTAAAAGACTTTTCTCCATTTTCAACTCTCTCCTCTACCCACCTGCACCACCCCCTTTATCTGCATTCAGTGCTTAAGACCTGGCTAACTACTTATTCAATAAAACACTTACCATCTGAAGAAACATCCCAACACAAGCCTCTAATCTCCCAACTTCGCCCCCAGTCACCCCTCTGCCACTCTCTGCACCCCTCCTCCCAACCACTGAGTGTGAAGTTGGTTCCCTATTGTCTTCCTCACACCTCACTACCTGCCCACTTGATCCTATTCCTTCACATCTAATACTTTATCTGTCTTCCACCCTCACTCCGGCTCTTACCCACATATTCAACCTATCCCTTTCTACCGGCTAATTCCCTGTCTCCTTCAAACATGCAAAGGTCACCCCCATCTTCAAAAAACCCTCCCTTGACCCTAACACTCCTGCAAACTACCGCCCCATATCACTGCTCCCGCTAGATTAAAAAATCCTTGAAAAAAATCATTTATGTTTACCAGATAAATTCCTTTCCTTCCAGATAGGGAGAGTCCACAGCTTCATTCCTTACGGAAATACAACACCTGGCCACCAGGAGGAGGCAAAGACACCACAGCCACAGGCTTAAATATCTCTCCCACTTCCTGATTACCCCAGTCATTCTGCCGAGGGAACAAGGAAAAGTATCAGAAACATTAGGGTATAAATGGTGCCAGAAGAATAAAATGAATAATAGGGGACCGCACATAGACAAGAAAAAACGTGCGGGGGCCATGGACTCTCCCTATCCGGAAAGAAAGGAATTTATCTGGTAAGCATAAATTAAATTTTTCTTCCTAAGATAGGGAGAGTCCACAGCTCCATTCCTTACTGTAGGGAAAACTATACCAAAGCTCCAGAGGACACTGAATGAATAACGGGAGGTAACAAAAAGGAAGAGGCGGACCCTATTCTGAGGGCACCACAGCCTGCAAAACTTTTCTCCCGAAAGCTGCTTCAACCAAAGCAAAAACATCAAACTTGTAAAATTTTGAAAAAGTATGTAAGGAGGACCAGGTAGCCACCATTACAAATCTGATCCATAGAGGCCTCGTTCTTAAAGGCCCAAGAGGAAGCCACTGCTCTAGTGGAATGAGCCGTAATCCTCTCGTCTCATAAGCTAAGCGGATGACACTTCTTAACCAAAAAGATAGGGAAGTCGAAGTAGCCTTCTGCCCCTTACGCTTCCCTGAATAGACAACAAACAAAGAGGAAGATTGTCTAAACTCCTTAGTAGCCTGAAGATAGAACTTCAAGGCTCGAACCCCATCCAAATTGTGAAGTAAGCTTTCCTTTAAAGAAGAAGGATTAGGGCACAAGGAAGAAACCACAATCTCCTAATTAATGTTGCGATCTGACACAACCTTAGGAAGAAAACCTAATTTAGTACGTAAAACTGCCTTATCTGCTCACATTGGGGGCTCACATTGCAAAGTAGAGATCTTAGAAACTCTGCGCGCAAAGGCAACAGCCAATAAAAATAGAACATTTCAAGATAAAAAATAAATCTCAACGGAATGCAGAGGCTCAAATGGAACTTGTTGCAAAACCCGAAAAACAAGATTTAGGCTCCAAGTAGGAGCCACAGATCTTAACACAGGTCTGATCCTAATCAGAGTCTTAACAAAGGACTGCACGTCTGGAAGCTCAGCCAGTCTTTTGTGCAATAAAACTGAAAGGGCCGAAATCAGTCCACTCAGGGAACTAGCAGAGAAGCCGTTCTCCAGCCCATCCTGGAGAAAAGATAAGATCCTGGCAACCTTAAAGGGACACTGAACCCAATTTTTTTCTTTCGTGATTCAGATAGAGCATGCAAATAAAGATAGCAAGAGAACAAAGAAAATTTGATATTAAGAGTAAATTATCACAAAATAAAAAATTTGGGTTCAGTGTCCCTTTAACTCTGTGCCAGAAAAAAACACGCTTTTCACACAAGAATAAGTAGGTCCTCCACACCTTGTGGTAGATACGCTAAGTAACTGGTTTACAAGCTTGAATAAGAGTATCAATGACACTCTCAGAGAAACCTCTCTTGGCTAAGACTAAGCGTTCAATCTCCACGCAGTCAGCCTCAGATAATCTAGATTTTGATAAACAAATGGACCTTGTACCAGCAGGTCTCTGCGACAAGGTAACTTACACAGAGGAGATGAGGACATCCCCACTATATCTGCGAACCACGTCCTTAGCGGCCACGATGGACCAATCAGGATTACTTATACCCGCTCCTGCTTGATGCGGGTCATCACTCAAGGAAGAAGCGGTAATGGAGGAAAAAGATATATAAGTTTAAACCTCCAGGGCACTGCTAGTGCATCTAGTAGATCCGCTGGGGGATCCCTCGACCTCGACCCGTACCTGGGTAGCTTGGTATTGAGACGGGATGCCATGTGATCTATCTCTGGCGTCCCCCACTTGCTGCATATCTCTGCAAACACCTCAGGATGGAGAGACCATTTCCCTGGATGGAAGGATTGCCTGCTGAGAAAATACGTCTCCCAGTTGTCCATATCCGAAATGTGGATTGCTGACAGCAAATAGCTGTGGGCCTCTGCCCACTCCAGAATCTGGGATACTTCTTTCATCGCCAAGGAACTTCTCGTTCCCCCCTGATGGTTGATGTAAGCCACCAAGGTTATATTGTCTGATTGGAATCTGATAAACTGGGACAAACCCAGAAGTGGCCAAGCCTTCAAGGCCTTGAAGTATTCCGTAGTTCCAAAATATTGATCGGGAGGGAGGACCCCTCCTGAATCTACAACCCCTGTGCCTTCCTGGCACCCCAAACAGCTCCTCATCCGGATAGGCTTGCGTCCGTAGTCACAATCTCCCAGGATGGTCTTAAGAAGCATGTCCCTCGGGACAGATGATCTGGACAGAGCCACCAGGAAAGCGATTCTCTCGGCTGTTGAGACAGATCTGAATGATCGCCGTTCCACTGCCTCAGCATGCACAGTTGTAAAAGTATGAGACGGAACCTGGCAAAAGGAATGATGTCCATGCAGGACACCATGAGACCAATCACCTCCATACACTGAGCCACAGAGGGACTCAAGGAGGTCCGGAGGGCAAGACATGCCGAAGATAGCTTGCAACGTCTCTGGTCTGTTAGAAATATGCTCATGGATATGGAGTCTATTATAGTACCCATGAATTCCACCCTGGTACTTGGGATAAGAGAACTCTTTTCCAAGTTTATCTTCCATCCATGTGATCAAAGAAGACTGAGAAGGGACTCCGAGAATTCTTCCGCAAGATGAAAGGATGGTGCTTGCACCAGAATATCATTGAAGTATGGGGCTACTGCAATACCCTGAGTTCTGGCAACGGCTAGAAGAGCCCCTAGAACCTTTGTAAAGATTCTTGGAGCAGTAGCTAGGCCAAACGGAAGGACAATGAACTGGAAGCGCTGGTGCAGGAATGTAAACCTCAGGAACTGAAAGTGTTCCCTGTGGATTGGAACATGAAGGTAAGCTTCCTTCAGATCTATAGTGGTCATAAACTGGCCTTCCTGAATTAAAGGAATGATGGACCTTATCGTCTCCATCTTGAAGGAAGGACAACTGAGAAATTTGTTTAAGCATTTTAGGTCCAGAATTGGGGAGAAAGTTTCCTCCTTTGGGTTCACAAAAAGTTTTGAATAAAACCCCAAACCTCTTTCTTTGATAGGCACAGGGACAACAACTCCTAAGAAGGATAGATCCCGAACGCACCCTAGAAAGGCATCCCTCTTTTCTGGTCTGGTAGACAGATTCGAGAGAAGGAATCTGCCCCTTGGTGGATGAGATGTGAAGTCTATCTTGTATCCCTGAGATACCACCTCCAGGATCCTGTAGTCCTTGAACCAGGCGTCTGAAAAAATAGACAGTCTGCCCCCTACACGACTTGATCCTGGATCGGGGGCCGCCTCTTCATGCCGATTTGTTTTCAGCTGGCTTCTTATTCTGCTTAGATTTATTTGAGGACTGAGCCAGCTTCCAAGTACTCTAGGGTTGCTCAGGCTTGGAGGAGGATTGTTGTCGTTGGGATTTGTCAGAACGAAAGGAAGAAAATTAGAAGATTGTCGTCCCTTAGACTTGTTCTTCTAATCTTTGGGTAGGAAGGCACCCTTGCCTCCGGTAACTGTAGAAATAATGGAGTCCAGGCCTGGACCAAATAAAATCTTTCCCTTGAAGGGAAGAGAAAGGAGTCTGGACTTAGAAGTCATATCTGCAGACAAAGACTTTAACCAGAGCACCTTGCAGGCTAGGACCACAAAGCCAGAGGCCTTTGCATTTAGGCGAATAATTTGCATGTTTGCATCACAGATAAAAGAATTAGCAATTTTAAGAGCTTTAATTCAGTCTTGAATATCCTCAAGGGGAGACTCCACCTCAATGAGTTCCGACAAAGAGTTGCACCAGTAGGTAGCCGCTCCGGCAACCGCAGCAACTGCAGCCGCCGGTTGAAACAAAAATCCTGTATGTTAAAACATCTTTCTCAGAAAGGTTTCCATTTTCTTATCCATTGGCTTTCTGAACGAAGAACTATCCTCAAGAGGTATAGTAGTACTTTTAGCAAGCGTAGGAATGGAGCCCCACAAATCCAGTTGGGAGTCCGGGACCGGGAACAACTTTTTAAAAGTAGACGCGGGGGAAAAGGGAGAACCAATTCTTTCCCATTCGTTCTTAATAATGTTCGCCAAGTCAAAGGAACTTTCCTGTCTTTGTAAACTCTGTCTAATTTAGGTATCATAGGTTCTTCAGGCAGCGCGGCCTCTGGAACCTCTTACGTAGACAGAACCTCCTTTAATAAAAAAACGCAAGTGCTCAATTTTAAATCTAAAGGACGGTTCCTCTGCAGCAGGAGGCTTAGACGCTAAGGACTCCAGAAAGTTCAACCTCTGAAGCTACAGAGGTTAACTCATCATCAGATAACTGGGACATAATAGCTAAATCTGATAAATATTTAGATGACTCTGGGTCAGGAGAGCTATGTTTAACCTTTCTCTTGCGTTTGTTGGAGGGAGGTTATGCACTAAGGGCCGCAGTCACTGCCTTTTGTAATAGTGTGGCAAAGTCTGCAGGAAGAAGGCCCCCTCCGGATGGAGGATTAGATGTGCTACAGGGAACTGCATGTGGAGTGGATAATGTAGCAATGGTAGTAATCTTGCGGGACGCCGAGTCCTGAGAGGTAGACGGCTCAGAGGGACTAAGAGCCTTAGCAGGCTTGTCTCCCTTCCTATACTTTATAACGGTGTTAAGGCATGTGGCACATAATTGAGTGGGCGGGGAAACCACAGCATCCTCACAATATAAACAGGTATGATTTAGTACAGAAGGAGTACCTTCTAATATGTCAGAGTCCTCCATAGCTCAGGTTATACCCACAGAAGGACACAAATAAAAACGTTTTTTATTATAGAAAACTGCACCTTTATACTCCAAATGGCTGGTTTACTCATTACCTCCTAGACCCAGACAGTTAACAGAAGAAAGACTCTCCTCAGGTTCTCAGCCGGAATGGAGGAAATGAACATAGACCACAACCAGTCACATGGAGTGCAAGACAGTCTGTTATTACAAGTACAGCAAGTAATAGGAGCTGTGCAACACTTGAAACCTGAAACCTGTTTGTTCCAGCCAAACACACACAGTCTATCAGCCCAGGAAAAAAATCACACAAAGCAGCATGTAAATAATTAATACACTGATTAATTAACCCCAACTGTTCAATAAACCCCCTTCAGAGGATATTAACCCTGGATCATATGAAGGTGTAAAGGAGCCACACTGTGACCCTGTTATAGTGTTTTATGTGTAAAAATTGAAACAATCTTACCTCCTGGATCCATGCTGTTGAACAGAACACAGCCTCTGAAGTATGGCAGTCTTATAGCAGTGCTCCTGACATGGACTTGAGTGAGAGAAAGCAGGCAGTGAAACTCGTCAACACTGATTGCTTAAGAGCTATTAGCAGTAGTCTGGATGGTTTCACAGAAAAACTTTCCCTGCATCGCCAGACTAACTTTCATCAATACTCTCACTGAGGGATTGACATGACATGCCTCCTAACGTGACGAAAGGCAAAGAATGACTGGGGCAATGAGGAAGTGGGAGGGATATTTAAGCCTTTGGCTGGGGTGTCTTTGCCTCCTTCAGGTGGCCAGGTTTTGTATTTCCCAACAGTAAGGAATGATGCCGTGGACTCTCCCTATCTTAGGAAGGAAAATAGTTTTCTATCGCCTAACCTACTTCCTGTCTTCCAACTCATTGCTTGACCCCCTGCAATCTGGCTTCTGTCCCCAACACTCAACTGAGACTGCCCTCACCAAGGTTGGATCTTCGTTCTGCTAAAAACAATGGTTACTACTCTATACTCATCTTACTTGACCTCTCTGCTGCCTTTGACACTGTTGACCATCCCTTCCTCCTACAGACTCTCAGCTCGCTTGGGCTCTGTAACACTGCCCTCTCCTGGATTCACTCTTATCTCTCTAACAGATCCTTCTCCGTCTCTTTTGCTGGTGACTCCTCCTCTCTATTGCCTCTGTCTGTTGGAGTACCTCAAGGCTCTGTTCTGGGTCCTCTACTCTTCTCTATTTACACTTCTTCAATGAGTAAACTTATCAACAGCTATGGAAACAACTGTCACCTCTATGCTGACGATACCCAGATCTACCTATCCAACCCTGCACTCTCTCCTTCTGTCAATTCTCACATCAGTGATGGCTTATCTGGCATTTCCTCCTGGATGGCCTCTCACCACCTAAAAATAAACATGTCCAAGACCAAACTACTTCTAATCCCCCGCCCTCTTACTCTACTCCAGTTTCTATTTTTTCTATCACTGTTGGCGGCACCACTATCTCCCCATCACCCCAAGTCCGCTGCCTTGGAGTCACACTTGACTCAAATCACTTCTTCATTCCCCACATCCAATATCTCCAAAATCCGTCAGTTTCTGAGCACTGAAACTACTAAACAGCTAATCCACTCCCTGGTAATTTCCCAACTTGACTACTGTAATAACCTACTAACTGGCCTCCCTCTCTTCCACCTCTCCCCCCTTCAATCCATCCTAAATGCTTCTGCCAGGCTAATCCACCTCTCCCGACGCTCTGTATCTGCTGCACCTCTCTGTGAGTCTCTTCACTGGCTCCAAATTCACAGCAGAGTTAAATTCAAAATTCTCACACTGACCTACAAAGCCCTCAAAAATGCTGCCCCACCCTACCTGTCCTCACTCATGAACAAATATACTCCAGTCCGCCCCCTAAGATCCAACAATGACCTGCTCCTTGCCTCTTCTACCATCACCTCCATGCTAGACTACAGGACTTCTCTCGTGCGGCACCAACCCTCTGGAACACACTTCCTCGAGCTGCCAGTTCCCTAAAGACCTTTTTGTTCAGTGAAGCTTATCACCCGACTCAGTAACAAATAAATTTCACTTACCTAACAGTTGCCTTTATCTAACTCCTCACTAACATTGTTCTCACCTTTGCAGTCCCCACCTCCTGTTTCCCATCCTCCTACCCATCTAGATTGAAAGTTCCAATGGGAATAGTGCCCTTAAAGGGATACTAAACCCAATTTTTTTCTTTTATGATTCAGATAGAGCATGAGATTTTAAGCAACTTTCTAATTTACTCCTATTATCAATTTTTCTTTGTTCTCATGCTATCTAAATTTCAAAAAGCAGGAATGTAAGCTTTAGAGCCAGCCCATTTTTTGTTCAGCACCTGGGTAGCACTTGCTTATTTGTGGCTAAATGTAGCAAACCAATTAGCAAGCACTACCCAGGTGCTGAACTAAAAATGGGCTGGCTCCTAACCTTTCATTACTGCTTTTTCAAATCAAGATAACATGAGAACAAAGAAAACTTGATAATAGGAGTAAATTAGAAAGTTGCTTAAAATGGCATGCTTTATCTGAATCATGAAAGAAAAAATTTGGGGTTAGTATCCCTTTAATTCCCTGTATTTCTATGTAAAATTTTGTCTTATATTGTATTGTTTCTCTGTTGCACTTTTATCTTTGTACCCTTGGGCAACGCTGCAGAATCTGATGGCGCTTTATAAATAAAGAATAATAATAAAAATAATAATACATACATTACCCCTTTATATGCAAACCAGAAACTTAACACAGTGTCTTGCACAGGTACGCCATGAATGCCATGTGCGCATGAGTCAAAAGCTGACGGCGCGTAAGTGACATCATCACGTAGTGACCATCGGTCACATCACTGCGCAGCCGCGTACATTAGAAATGATGTAAATAAAATAAAAAGAAAGCAACAACCTGTATGTATAAGGTTGTTAAAGAATGACAAGGCTGCACTCGAATACCATAAATAAAAATGGTTTATTGAACTCTCTCCACAAGTGTCCACGACACCCTGATACCTGATTAAGACAAAGTGTTAAGAAAACACCAAGCAAACACACATATATACAAGAACAAATATTACCAGACCTGGAAAGATATAAACAAATTAAGCATAAAAGTATAGTGAGCACATGAGTGTCAAAACACGCTCACAGAATAATACCTCTTATATGCAAAACAAAATAAAAATACACAAAGTAGCAGACATACATATATTGCTAAACAGCAAATTATGATATATGAACAGTCCATGTGGAGCACTTAGTGTATTATACACGCTCCAACAATGTCCATAGGGACCGTAACAGCCCACTGCAATTGTGTAAACTCACTCACAAGCAAAGATAGCAAGCTGTATTATTGAAGCCTCACCACATCTAGCGGTATTGATCCTGTGTGGCCTTTTTTATTGCGAATCTCCAACTGGATACAAACAGCCCAACATAAAGCTGAACTGCAACAAATGCAGCAATTGAGAGCAGCTGGACTCCTTGGTATAGAGCAAATCCAGTAGCACAATTTATTTCACACAGGAACAAACAAAGCTTCTTGGGCTAAGCACCCACGTTTGCAATCTTGAATTCTCTTAGAAGTGAGTGAGTGATCTCCACCATGAGCCTTAAAGTAATGCTTGTTTCAAAAATTACCGGTGCAAGGAACGTCAGACATAAAGCGGTTCCACGTCAGACATAAAGCGGTTCGCCCCTCCCCTTTGTGGGCTAACCTCAGGACTTTGTCAGATGCACATTGTTGTTTAATCCGGCCTTTTATAGCACCTGATGACTGATTAATTTACATGTTCCTCCTTTTTCATTAAAGGGACACTGAACCCAAATTTTTTCTATCATGATTCAGATAGAGCATGCAATTTTAAGCAAATTTCTAAATTACTCCTATTATCAAATTATTTTTATGCTCTTGGTATCTTTATTTGAAATGCAAGAATTTAAGTTTAGATGCTGGCCCATTTTTGGTGAACACAATGGGGCCTAGTTATCAAGCCGTCAACCTCAAATACGCTGCAATTCCGCAGCGTATTTGTGGCAAGGCTGATTCGCCTAAGTTATCAAGCCCTAGATACAGGCAAAAGTAGAATTTAGTGACATAAGCTTCGATCCCCTGGGCAAAGTCCGACACAGATCGATTCTTACGTCACTACACATGTTCCGCACACAAGTGCGGCACAATCTGACGACTTTTGCTAGTTATCAAAAAACTAGCAGGTACGCTCCGGCCCAGCGTACCTGGTTTTCAATCCTCCGCCCTGGAGGCGGCGGATCCCATAGGAATCAATGGGAGTCTGACCATAGCGAAAGTTCATGTTCGCTGCTGCCCGACATCCCATTCATTCCTATGGGAGCTGTCTACACCTAACACCCTAACATGTACCCCGAGTCTAAACACCCCTAATCTGCCCCCCCTACACCGCTGCAACTAAATAAAGTTCTTACCCCCTAAACCGCCGCTCCCGGAGCCCACCGCAAGCTATAATAAATATGTTTACCCCTAAACCGCCGCTCCCGGTCCCCGCCGCAACTATAATATATGTATTAACCCCTAAACCGCCGCTCCCAGACCCCGCCGCCACCTACATAATACCTATTAACCCTTATCCTGCCCCCCCTATACCGCCGCCCTCTATAATAAAGTTATTAACCCCTATCCTGCCGATCCCGGACCTCGCCGCAACTAAATAAATAGTTTAACCCCTAAACCGCCGCTCCCGGACCCCGCCGCAACCTATATTAAACTTGCTAACCCCTAATCTGCCCCCCCTACACCGTTGCCACCTATAATACATTTATTAACCCCCTATCCTGCCCCCACTACACCGCCGCCACTGTAATAAAATTATTAACCCCTAAAAATAAGTCTAACCCTAACACCCCCCTAACTTAAATATTAATTAAATAAATCTAAATAATATTTATCTTATTAACTAAATTATTCCTATTTAAAACTAAATACTTACCTTTAAAATAAACCCTAATATAGCTACAATATAAATAATAATTATATTGTAGCTATCTTAGGATTTATTTTTATTTTACAGGCAACTTTCAATTTATTTTAAATAGGTACAATAGCTATTAAATAGTTATTAACTATTTAATAGCTACCTAGTAAAATAAAGAGAAATTAACCTGTAAAATAAAAACTAACCTAAGTTACAATTACACCTAACACTACACTATACTTTAATAAATTATTTCTATTTAAAACTAAATACTTACCTGTAAAATAAACCCATAGGCCTAGATTTGGAGTTCGGCGGTAAAAGGGCTGTTAACGCTCCGCAGGCTTTTTTCTGGCCGCACCATAAATTTAACTCTGGTATCGAGAGTTTAATCAAATGCTGCGTTAGGCTCCAAAAAAGGAGCGTAGAGCATTTTTACCGCAAATGCAACTCTCGATACCAGAGTTGCTTACGGACGCGGCCGGCCTCAAAAACGTGCTCGTGCACGATTCTCCCATAGGAAACAATGGGGCTGTTTGAGCTGAAAAAAAACCTAACACCTGCAAAAAAGCAGCGTTCAGCTCCTAACGCAGCCCCATTGTTTCCTATGGGGAAACACTTCCTACGTCTGCACCTAACACCCTAACATGTACCCCGAGTCTAAACACCCCTAACCTTACACTTATTAACCCCTAATCTGCCGCCCCCGCTATCGCTGACCCCTGCATATATTTTTTAACCCCTAATCTGCCGCTCCGTAAACCGCCGCAACCTACGTTATCCCTATGTACCCCTAATCTGCTGCCCTAACATCGCCGACCCCTATATTATATTTATTAACCCCTAATCTGCCCCCCTCAACGTCGCCGACACCTGCCTACACTTATTAACTCCTAATCTGCCGAGCGGACCTCACCGCTACTATAATAAATGTATTAACCCCTAAAGCTAAGTCTAACCCTAATACTAACACCCCCCTAAGTTAAATATAATTTACATCTAACGAAATAAATTAACTCTTATTAAATAACTTATTCCTATTTAAAGCTAAATACTTACCTGTAAAATAAATCCTAATATAGCTACAATATAAATTATAATTATATTATAGCTATTTTAGGATTAATATTTATTTTACAGGCAACTTTGTAATTATTTTAACCAGGTACAATAGCTATTAAATAGTTAAGAACTATTTAATAGTTACCTAGTTAAAATAATAACAAATTTACCTGTAAAATAAATCCTAACCTAAGATATAATTAAACCTAACACTACCCTATCAATAAATTAATTAAATAAACTACCTACAATTACCTACAATTAACCTAACACTACACTATCAATAAATTAATTAAACACAATTGCTACAAATAAATACAATTAAATAAACTAGCTAAAGTACAAAAAATAAAAAAGAACTAAGTTACAAAAAATAATAAAATATTTACAAACATAAGAAAAATATTACAACAATTTTAAACTAATTACACCTACTCTAAGCCCCCTAATAAAATAACAAAGCCCCCCAAAATAAAAAATTCCCTACCCTATTCTAAATTAAAAAAGTTACAAGCTCTTTTACCTTACCAGCCCTGAACAGGGCCCTTTGCGGGGCATGCCTCAAGGATTTCAGCTCTTTTGCCTGTAAAAAAAAACATACCATACCCCCCCCAACATTACAACCCACCACCCACATACCCCTAATCTAACCCAAACCCCCCTTAAATAAACCTAACACTAAGCCCCTGAAGATCTTCCTACCTTGTCTTCACCATACCAGGTTCACCGATCCGTCCTGGCTCCAACATCTTCATCCAACCCAAGCGGGGGTTGGCGATCCATCATCCGGTGCTGAAGAGGTCCAGAAGAGGCTCCAAAGTCTTCCTCCTATCCGGCAAGAAGAGGACATCCGGACCGGCAAACATCTTCTCCAAGCGGCATCTTCAATCTTCTTCCATCCGGTGCGGAGCGGGTCCATCTTGAAGCAGGCGACGCGGATCCATCCTCTTCTTCCGTTGTCTCCCGACGAATGACGGTTCCTTTAAGGGACGTCATCCAAGATGGCGTCCCTCGAATTCCGATTGGCTGATAGGATTCTATCAGCCAATCGGAATTAAGGTAGGAATTTTCTGATTGGCTGATGGAATCAGCCAATCAGAATCAAGTTCAATCCGATTGGCTGATCCAATCAGCCAATCAGATTGAGCTCGCATTCTATTGGCTGTTCCGATCAGCCAATAGAATGCGAGCTCAATCTGATTGGCTGATTGGATCAGCCAATCGGATTGAACTTGATTCTGATTGGCTGATTCCATCAGCCAATCAGAAAATTCCTACCTTAATTCCGATTGGCTGATAGAATCCTATCAGCCAATCAGAATTCGAGGGACGCCATCTTGGATGACGTCCCTTAAAGGAACCGTCATTCGTCGGGAGACAACGGAAGAAGAGGATGGATCCGCGTCGCCTGCTTCAAGATGGACCCGCTCCGCACCGGATGGAAGAAGATTGAAGATGCCGCTTGGAGAAGATGTTTGCCGGTCCGGATGTCCTCTTCTTGCCGGATAGGAGGAAGACTTTGGAGCCTCTTCTGGACCTCTTCAGCACCGGATGATGGATCGCCAACCCCCGCTATAGGAAGTGTTTCCCCATAGGAAACAATGGGGCTGCGTTAGGAGCTGAACGCTGCTTTTTTGCAGGTGTTAGGTTTTTTTTCAGCTTTTACAGGCAAAAGAGCTGAAATCCTTGGGGCATGCCCCACAAAGGGCCCTGTTCAGGGCTGGTAAGGTAAAAGAGCTTGTAACTTTTTTAATTTAGAATAGGGTAGGGAATTTTTTATTTTGGGGGGCTTTGTTATTTTATTAGGGGGCTTAGAGTAGGTGTAATTAGTTTAAAATTGTTGTAATATTTTTCTTATGTTTGTAAATATTTTATTATTTTTTGTAACTTAGTTCTTTTTTATTTTTTGTACTTTAGCTAGTTTATTTAATTGTATTTATTTGTAGCAATTGTGTTTAATTAATTTATTGATAGTGTAGTGTTAGGTTAATTGTAGGTAATTGTAGGTAGTTTATTTAATTAATTTATTGATAGGGTAGTGTTAGGTTTAATTATATCTTAGGTTAGGATTTATTTTACAGGTAAATTTGTTATTATTTTAACTAGGTAACTATTAAATAGTTCTTAACTATTTAATAGCTATTGTACCTGGTTAAAATAATTACAAAGTTGCCTGTAAAATAAATATTAATCCTAAAATAGCTATAATATAATTATAATTTATATTGTAGCTATATTAGGATTTATTTTACAGGTAAGTATTTAGCTTTAAATAGGAATAAGTTATTTAATAAGAGTTAATTTATTTCGTTAGATTTAAATTATATTTAACTTAGGGGGGTGTTAGTGTTAGGGTTAGACTTAGCTTTAGGGGTTAATCAATTTATTAGAATAGCGGTGAGCTCCGGTCGTCAGATTAGGGGTTAATAATTGAAGTTAGGTGTTGGCGATGTTAGGGAGGGCAGATTAGGGGTTAATACTATTTATGATAGGGTTAGTGAGGCGGGTTAGGGGTTAATAACTTTATTATAGTAGCGCTCAGGTCCGCTCGGCAGATTAGGGGTTAATAAGTGTAGGCAGGTGTCGGCGACGTTGAGGGGGGCAGATTAGGGGTTAATAAATATAATATAGGGGTCGGCGGTGTTAGGGGTAGCAGATTAGGGGTACATAGGGATAACGTAGGTGGCGGCGCTTTGCGGTCGGAAGATTAGGGGTTAATTATTTTAAGTAGCTGGCGGCGACGTTGTGGGGGGCAGGTTAGGGGTTAATAAATGTAATACAGGGGTCGGCGGGGTTAGGGGCAGCAGATTAGGGGTACATAAGTATAACGTAGGTGGCGGTCGGCAGATTAGGGGTTAAAAATTTTAATCGAGTGGCGGCGGTGTGGGGGGACCTCGGTTTAGGGGTACATAGGTAGTTTATGGGTGTTAGTGTACTTTAGGGTACAGTAGTTAAGAGCTTTATGAACCGGCGTTAGCCAGAAAGCTCTTAACTCCTGCTATTTTCAGGCGGCTGGAATCTTGTCGTTAGAGCTCTAACGCTCACTTCAGAAACGACTCTAAATACCAGCGTTAGAAAGATCCCATTGAAAAGATAGGCTACGCAAATGGCGTAGGGGGATCTGCGGTATGGAAAAGTCGCGGCTGAAAAGTGAGCGTTAGACCCTTTAATCACTGACTCCAAATACCAGCGGGCGGCCAAAACCAGCGTTAGGAGCCTCTAACGCTGGTTTTGACGGCTACCGCCGAACTCCAAATCTAGGCCTAAGATAGCTACAATATAATTAATAATTACATTGTAGCTATTTTAGGATTTATATTTATTTTACAGGTAACTTGGTATTTATTTTAGCTAGTTTGAATAGTTATTAAATAGTTATTAACTATTTAATAACTACCTAGCTAAAAGAAATACAAAATTACCTGTAAAATAAATCCTAAGATAAGTTACAATTAAACCTAACACTACACTATCATTACATTAATTAAATAAAATAGTTACAAATAACTACAATTAAATTAAATTAAATAAACTAACTAAAGTACAAAAAATAAAAAAGCTAAGTTACAAAAAATAAAAAAATAACTTACAAACATTTAAAAAATATTACAACAATTTTAAGATACTTACACCTAATCTAAGCCCCCTAATAAAATAACAAACCCCCCCAAAATAAAAAAATTCCCTACCCTATTCTAAATTAAAAAGTTCAAAGCTCTTTTACCTTACCAGCCCTTAAAAGGGCCTTTTGCGGGGCATGCCCCAAAGAATTCAGCTCTTTTGCCTGTAAAAGAAAAATACAACCCCTCCCCAACATTAAAACCCACCACCCACATACCCCTAATCTAACCCAAACCCCCCTTAAAAAAACCTAACACTACCCCCCTGAAGATCATCCTACCTTGAGTCCTCTTCACTCAGCCGAGCCACCGATGGAACCGAAGAGGAGATCTGGAGCGGCAGAAGTCATCATCCAAGGGGCGCTGAAGAAATCTTCCATCCGATGAAGTCATCATCCAGGCGGCACTGAAGATATCTTCCATCCGGGCGATGTCATCTTCCAAGCGGCGTCTTCAATCTTCATCCATCCGGAGCGGAGCCATCTTCAGACGAGCCGACGCGGAGCCATCCTCTTCTTCCCGACGAATGGATATTCCTTTAAGGAACGTCATCCAAGATGGCGTCCCTTCAATTCCGATTGGCTGATAGGATTCTATCAGCCAATCGGAATTAAGGTAGGAAAAATCTGATTGGCTGATTGAATCGTCGGTTGTTGTCGGGAAGAAGAGGATGGCTCCGCGACGGCTCGTCTGAAGATGGCTCTGCTCCGGATGGATGAAGATTGAAGACGCCGCTTGGAAGATGACATCGCCCGGATGGAAGATTTCTTCAGCGCCGCCTGGATGATGACTTCATCGGATGGAAGATTTCTTCAGCGCCCCTTGGATGATGACTTCTGCCGCTCCGGATCTCCTCTTCGGTTCCATCAGTGGCTCGGCTGAGTGAAGACGACTCAAAGTAGGATGATCTTCAGGGGGTAGTGTTAGGTTTTTTTAAGGGGGGTTTGGGTTAGATTAGGGGTATGTGGGTGGTGGGTTTTAATGTTGGGGGGGTTGTATTTTTCTTTTTCAGCAAGCTGAATTCTTTGGGGCATGCCTCGCAAAAGGCCCTTTTAAGGGCTGGTAAGGTAAAAGAGCTTTGAACTTTTTAATTTAGAATAGGGTAGAGAAATTTTTTATTTTGGGGGGTTTGTTATTTTATTAGTGGACTTAGATTAGGTGTAAATAGCTTAAAATTGTTGTAATATTTTTTAAATGTTTGTAAGTTATTTTTTTTTATTTTTTGTAACTTAGCTTTTTTATTTTTTGTACTTTAGTTAGTTTATTTAATTTAATTTAATAGTAGTTATTTGTAGTTAATTTATTTAATTAATGTAATGATAGTGTAGTGTTAGGTTTAATTGTAACTTAGCTTAGGATTTATTTTACAGGTAATTTTGTATTTCTTTTAGCTAGGTAGTTATTAAATAGTTAATAACTATTTAATAACTATTCTAACTAGCTAAAATAAATACCAAGTTACCTGTAAAATAAATATAAATCCTAAAATAGCTACAATTTAATTATTAATTACATTTTAGCTATCTTAGGGTTTATTTTACAGGTAAGTATTTAGTTTTAAATAGGAATAATTTATTAAAGTAAACTTGTTGTAATATTTTTTAAATGTTTGTAAGTTATTTTTTTTATTTTTTGTAACTTAGCTTTTTTAATTTTTTGTACTTTAGTTAGTTTATTTAATTTAATTTAATTGTAGTTATTTGTAGTTAATTTATTTAATTAATGTAATGATAGTGTAGTGTTAGGTTTAATTGTAACTTAGCTTAGGATTTATTTTACAGGTAATTTTGTATTTCTTTTAGCTAGGTAGTTATTAAATAGTTAATAACTATTTAATAACTATTCTAACTAGCTAAAATAAATACCAAGTTACCTGTAAAATAAATATAAATCCTAAAATAGCTACAATGTAATTATTAATTACATTTTAGCTATCTTAGGGTTTATTTTACAGGTAAGTATTTAGTTTTAAATAGGAATAATTTATTGAAGTATAGTGTAGTGTTAGGTGTAATTGTAACTTAGGTTAGTTTTTATTTTACAGGTTAATTTCTCTTTATTTTACTAGGTAGCTATTAAATAGTTAATAACTATTTAATAGCTATTGTACCTAGTTAAAATAAATTGAAAGTTGCCTGTAAAATAAAAATAAATCCTAAGATAGCTACAATATAATTATTATTTATATTGTAGCTATATTAGGGTTTATTTTAAAGGTAAGTCTTTAGTTTTAAATAGGATTAATTTATTTAATAAGAGAAATATTATTTAGATTTATTTAATTAATATTTAAGTTAGGGGGGTGTTAGGGTTAGACTTAGGTTTAGGGGTTAATAATTTTATTATAGTGGCGGCGGTGTAGTGGGGGGCAGGATAGGGGTTAATAAATGTATTATAGGTGGCGACGGTGTAGGGGGGGGCAGATTAGGGGTTAATAAGTTTAATATAGGTTGCGGCGGGGTCCGGGAGCGGCGGTTTAGGGGTAAAACTATTTATTTAGTTGCGGCGAGGTCCGGGATCGTCAGGATAGGGGTTAATAACTTTATTATAGAGGGCGGCAGTATAGGGGGGGCAGGATAGGGGTTAATAGGTATAATGTAGGTGGCGGCGGTGTCCGGGAGCGGTGGTTTAGGGGTTAATACATTTATAAGAGTTGCAGCGGGGTCTAGGAGCGGCGGTTTAGGGGTTAATAACTTTATTGAGTTGCGGGGGGCTCCGGGGGCGCCGGTATAGGGGGTAGAACAGTGTAGTTTAGTGTGGGTGCTTAGTGACAGCCTAGCAATAAAGCTGTAGAAAAGCCGAAGAGCAGCGAGATCGGATGAGTGATAACTATCACAGTCCGTTGCTCATCGCCCCGTACTTGGTGCGTGGCTTTTTGACAGCTTTATTGATAACTTAGGTGAATGTATTCAGGTCTGCGGCGGCGATGGTAGGCGAGCTTAGGCGGGCGTATTGAACCAGTGAAGGCAGGTAAAGTAGACGGCTTGATAACTAGGCCCCACTGTGTTGTTCTTGCTGATTGGTAGGTAAATTCACCTACCAATAAACAAGTGCTTTCCATGGTTCTGAACCAAAAAAATAGCTTAGATGCCTTCTTTTTCAAATAAAGAAAGCAAAAGAACGAAGAAAAATTGATAATAGGAGTAAATTAGAAAGTTGTTTAAAATTGCATGATCTATCTGAATCATGAAAGGAAAAAAACAGAATTTATGTTTACCTGATAAATTACTTTCTCCAACGGTGTGTCCGGTCCACGGCGTCATCCTTACTTGTGGGATATTCTCTTCCCCAACAGGAAATGGCAAAGAGCCCAGCAAAGCTGGTCACATGATCCCTCCTAGGCTCCGCCTACCCCAGTCATTCGACCGACGTTAAGGAGGAATATTTGCATAGGAGAAACCATATGATACCGTGGTGACTGTAGTTAAAGAAAATAAATTATCAGACCTGATTAAAAAACCAGGGCGGGCCGTGGACCGGACACACCGTTGGAGAAAGTAATTTATCAGGTAAACATAAATTCTGTTTTCTCCAACATAGGTGTGTCCGGTCCACGGCGTCATCCTTACTTGTGGGAACCAATACCAAAGCTTTAGGACACGGATGAAGGGAGGGAGCAAATCAGGTCACCTAAATGGAAGGCACCACGGCTTGCAAAACCTTTCTCCCAAAAACAGCCTCAGAAGAAGCAAAAGTATCAAACTTGTAAAATTTGGTAAAAGTGTGCAGTGAAGACCAAGTCGCTGCCCTACATATCTGATCAACAGAAGCCTCGTTCTTGAAGGCCCATGTGGAAGCCACAGCCCTAGTGGAATGAGCTGTGATTCTTTCAGGAGGCTGCCGACCGGCAGTCTCGTAAGCCAATCTGATGATGCTTTTAATCCAAAAAGAGAGAGAGGTAGAAGTTGCTTTTTGACCTCTCCTTTTACCAGAATAAACAACAAACAAGGAAGATGTTTGTCTAAAATCCTTTGTAGCATCTAAATAGAATTTTAGAGCGCGAACAACATCCAAATTGTGCAACAAACGTTCCTTCTTCGAAACTGGTTTCGGACACAAAGAAGGCACGACTATCTCCTGGTTAATGTTTTTGTTAGAAACAACTTTTGGAAGAAAACCAGGTTTAGTACGTAAAACCACCTTATCTGCATGGAACACCAGATAAGGAGGAGAACACTGCAGAGCAGATAATTCTGAAACTCTTCTAGCAGAAGAAATTGCAACCAAAAACAAAACTTTCCAAGATAATAACTTAATATCAACGGAATGTAAGGGTTCAAACGGAACCCCCTGAAGAACTGAAAGAACTAAGTTGAGACTCCAAGGAGGAGTCAAAGGTTTGTAAACAGGCTTGATTCTAACCAGAGCCTGAACAAAGGCTTGAACATCTGGCACAGCTGCCAGCTTTTTGTGAAGTAACACAGACAAGGCAGAAATCTGTCCCTTCAAGAAACTTGCAGATAATCCTTTCTCCAATCCTTCTTGGAGAAAGGATAGAATCTTAGGAATCTTTACCTTGTCCCAGGGGAATCCTTTAGATTCACACCAACAGATATATTTTTTCCATATTTTGTGGTAAATTTTTCTAGTTACAGGCTTTCTGGCCTGAACAAGAGTATCAATAACAGAATCTGAGAACCCTCGTTTTGATAAAATCAAGCGTTCAATCTCCAAGCAGTCAGCTGGAGTGAGACCAGATTCGGATGTTCGAACGGACCTTGAACAAGAAGGTCTCGTCTCAAAGGTAGCTTCCATGGTGGAGCCGATGACATATTCACCAGATCTGCATACCAAGTCCTGCGTGGCCACGCAGGAGCTATCAAGATCACCGACGCCCTCTCCTGATGGATCCTGGCTACCAGCCTGGGGATGAGAGGAAACGGCGGGAATACATAAGCTAGTTTGAAGGTCCAAGGTGCTACTAGTGCATCTACTAGAGTCGCCTTGGGATCCCTGGATCTGGACCCGTAGCAAGGAACCTTGAAGTTCTGACGAGAGGCCATCAGATCCATGTCTGGAATGCCCCACAGTTGAGTGATTTGGGCAAAGATTTCCGGATGGAGTTCCCACTCCCCCGGATGCAATGTCTGACGACTCAGAAAATCCGCTTCCCAATTTTCCACTCCTGGGATGTGGATTGCAGACAGGTGGCAGGAGCGAGTCTCCGCCCATTGAATGATTTTGGTCACTTCTTCCATCGCCAGGGAACTCCTTGTTCCCCCCTGATGGTTGATGTACGCAACAGTCGTCATGTTGTCTGATTGAAACCGTATGAACTTGGCCTTCGCTAGCTGAGGCCAAGCCTTGAGAGCATTGAATATCGCTCTCAGTTCCAGAATATTTATCGGTAGAAGAGATTCTTCCCGAGACCAAAGACCCTGAGCTTTCAGGGATCCCCAGACCGCGCCCCAGCCCATCAGACTGGCGTTGGTCGTGACAATGACCCACTCTGGTCTGCGGAAGGTCATCCCTTGTGACAGGTTGTCCAGGGACAGCCACCAACGGAGTGAGTCTCTGGTCCTCTGATTTACTTGTATCTTCGGAGACAAGTCTGTATAGTCCCCATTCCACTGACTGAGCATGCACAGTTGTAATGGTCTTAGATGAATGCGCGCAAAAGGAACTATGTCCATTGCCGCTACCATCAAACCTATTACTTCCATGCACTGCGCTATGGAAGGAAGAGGAACGGAATGAAGTGTCCGACAAGAGTTTAGAAGTTTTGTTTTTCTGGCCTCTGTCAGAAAAATCCTCATTTCTAAGGAGTCTATTATTGTTCCCAAGAAGGGAACCCTTGTCGACGGAGATAGAGAACTCTTTTCCACGTTCACTTTCCATCCGTGAGATCTGAGAAAGGCCAGGACTATGTCCGTGTGAGCCTTTGCTTGAGGAAGGGACGACGCTTGAATCAGAATGTCGTCCAAGTAAGGTACTACTGCAATGCCCCTTGGTCTTAGCACCGCTAGAAGGGACCCTAGTACCTTTGTGAAAATCCTTGGAGCAGTGGCTAATCCGAAAGGAAGCGCCACAAACTGGTAATGCTTGTCCAGGAATGCGAACCTTAGGAACCGATGATGTTCCATGTGGATAGGAATATGTAGATACGCATCCTTTAAATCCACCGTGGTCATGAATTGACCTTCCTGGATGGAAGGAAGAATTGTTCGAATGGTTTCCATCTTGAACGATGGAACCTTGAGAAACTTGTTTAAGATCTTGAGATCTAAGATTGGTCTGAACGTTCCCTCTTTTTTGGGAACTATGAACAGATTGGAGTAGAACCCCATCCCTTGTTCTCCTAATGGAACAGGATGAATCACTCCCATTTTTAGCAGGTCTTCTACACAATGTAAGAATGCCTGTCTTTTTATGTGGTCTGAAGACAATTGAGACCTGTGGAACCTCCCCCTTGGGGGAAGCCCCTTGAATTCCAGAAGATAACCTTGGGAGACTATTTCTAGTGCCCAAGGATCCAGAACATCTCTTGCCCAAGCCTGAGCGAAGAGAGAGAGTCTGCCCCCCACCAGATCCGGTCCCGGATCGGGGGCCAACATTTCATGCTGTCTTGGTAGCAGTGGCAGGTTTCTTGGCCTGCTTTCCCTTGTTCCAGCCTTGCATTGGTCTCCAGGCTGGCTTGGCTTGAGAAGTATTACCCTCTTGTTTAGAGGACGTAGCACTTGGGGCTGGTCCGTTTCTACGAAAGGGACGAAAATTAGGTTTATTTTTGGCCTTGAAAGACCTATCCTGAGGAAGGGCGTGGCCCTTACCCCCAGTGATATCAGAGATAATCTCTTTCAAGTCAGGGCCAAACAGCGTTTTCCCCTTGAAAGGAATGTTAAGTAGTTTGTTCTTGGAAGACGCATCCGCTGACCAAGATTTCAACCAAAGCGCTCTGCGCGCCACAATAGCAAACCCAGAATTTTTCGCCGCTAACCTAGCCAATTGCAAAGTGGCGTCTAGGGTGAAAGAATTAGCCAATTTGAGAGCACGGATTCTGTCCATAATCTCCTCATAAGGAGGAGAATCACTATCGATCGCCTTAACTAGTTCATCGAACCAGAAACACGCGGCTGTAGTGACAGGGACAATGCATGAAATTGGTTGTAGAAGGTAACCTTGCTGAACAAACATCTTTTTAAGCAAACCTTCTAATTTTTTATCCATAGGATCTTTGAAAGCACAACTATCTTCTATGGGTATAGTGGTGCGTTTGTTTAAAGTAGAAACCGCTCCCTCGACCTTGGGGACTGTCTGCCATAAGTCCTTTCTGGGGTCGACCATAGGAAACAATTTTTTAAATATGGGGGGAGGGACGAAAGGTATACCGGGCCTTTCCCATTCTTTATTTACAATGTCCGCCACCCGCTTGGGTATAGGAAAAGCTTCTGGGAGCCCCGGGACCTCTAGGAACTTGTCCATTTTACATAGTTTCTCTGGGATGATCAAATTCTCACAATCATCCAGAGTGGATAATACCTCCTTAAGCAGAGCGCGGAGATGTTCCAACTTAAATTTAAATGTAATCACATCGGGTTCAGCTTGTTGAGAAATTTTCCCTGAATCTGAAATTTCTCCCTCAGACAAAACCTCCCTGGCCCCCTCAGACTGGTGTAGGGGCATTTCAGAACCATTATCATCAGCGTCCTCATGCTCTTCAGTATCTAAAACAGAGCAGTCGCGCTTACGCTGATAAGTGGGCATTTTGGCTAAAATGTTTTTGATAGAATTATCCATTACAGCCGTTAATTGTTGCATAGTAAGGAGTATTGGCGCGCTAGATGTACTAGGGGCCTCCTGAGTGGGCAAGACTCGTGTAGACGAAGGAGGGAATGATGCAGTACCATGCTTACTCCCCTCACTTGAGGAATCATCTTGGGCATCATTTTCAGTGTCACATAAATCACATTTATTTAAATGAGAAGGAACCCTGGCTTCCCCACATTCAGAACACAGTCTATCTGGTAGTTCAGACATGTTAAACAGGCATAAACTTGATAACAAAGTACAAAAAACGTTTTAAAATAAAACCGTTACTGTCACTTTAAATTTTAAACTGAACACACTTTATTACTGCAATTGCGAAAAAGTATGAAGGAATTGTTCAAAATTCACCAAAATTTCACCACAGTGTCTTAAAGCCTTAAAAGTATTGCACACCAATTTTGGAAGCTTTAACCCTTAAAATAACGGAACCGGAGCCGTTTTTAACTTTAACCCCTTTACAGTCCCTGGTATCTGCTTTGCTGAGACCCAACCAAGCCCAAAGGGTAATACGATACCAAATGATGCCTTCAGAAAGTCTTTTCTATGTATCAGAGCTCCTCACACATGCGACTGCATGTCATGCCTCTCAAAAACAAGTGCGCAATACCGGCGCGAAAATGAGGCTCTGCCTATGATTAGGGAAAGCCCCTAAAGAATAAGGTGTCTAAAACAGTGCCTGCCGATATTATTTTACCAAAATACCCAGATTAAATGATTCCTCAAGGCTAAATATGTGTAATATATGAATCGATTTAGCCCAGAAAAAGTCTACAGTCTTAATAAGCCCTTGTGAAGCCCTTATTTACTTTCTGAATAAACATGGCTTACCGGATCCCATAGGGAAAATGACAGCTTCCAGCATTACATCGTCTTGTTAGAATGTGTCATACCTCAAGCAGCAAAAGACTGCTCACTGTTCCCCCAACTGAAGTTAATTCCTCTCAACAGTCCTGTGTGGAACAGCCATGGATTTTAGTAACGGTTGCTAAAATCATTTTCCTCTTACAAACAGAAATCTTCATCTCTTTTCTGTTTCAGAGTAAATAGTACATACCAGCACTATTTTAAAATAACAAACTCTTGATTGAATAATAAAAACTACAGTTAAACACTAAAAAACTCTAAGCCATCTCCGTGGAGATGTTGCCTGTACAACGGCAAAGAGAATGACTGGGGTAGGCGGAGCCTAGGAGGGATCATGTGACCAGCTTTGCTGGGCTCTTTGCCATTTCCTGTTGGGGAAGAGAATATCCCACAAGTAAGGATGACGCCGTGGACCGGACACACCTATGTTGGAGAAATTGGGTTCAGTGTCCCTTTAAAGGAACTATCAGCAATATGATCTTTAAAAGGAAAGTTACCTTCAATACATACACAATAACAATAGAAGTTATCTCAGTAAACTGTGCATATATAATTTGCATGTTAATAGCTCAAAAAGGAATATTTTTTAAAATGGCAACATTATAAAGACCTGTTGAAGCACATTGTTACAAATCCAACCTAGACATAAAAAAGCACAAATACACTTGCTATTTTTCACCTTGCAAAATATAAAGACAGGATAAGGTTTGGGAACCTCAGTAAGGGTTGCACATTAAATTTGTACATATTACAAGAAACTTGAAAAATCGATCTTTTCATTGAGACCATAGGGTGCTAGTGTATTTAACCGATACATCCAGCGTGATTCATTCTGTAATAGGAGTTTATCAACATCACCACCACGGCGATGTTGTTTTATAACATAACATAACAAGTAAATTTAAGGATATCATTGATCGATTCTTGAGATCTGCTTTTGAAGCTGGCCACCTTATTGATTCAGAATTTACTTTTTTTACCACAATCCACCCTAAGATACCTATGTTCTATTTACTTCCAAAAGTACACAAAACCTTAGTTAACCCTCCGGGCAGACCCATTGTTTCTGCCCATGATTTTGTTTTATCCAATACTAGGCGATAAGCCTGTCCAGAGGGCAGTCTATGTTTAAAAAAATACAAACCCCCAAGCTAAAGTTACAAAAAATAAAAAAAGTAAAATTACGGAAAAAAATAAACAAAGTTATCCAAAATAAAAAAATGTAAACCTAAACTAATACCCCTATAAAAATTCCCTTCCAAAATTAAAACACCCCCTAATCTAATACTAAACTGAATAGCCTTTAAAATGGCCTTTTGCAGGGCATTGTCCTAAGTTAAACAGCTCTTTTAACTCTAAAAAATACTAAGTCCCCCCTAACCGTAAAACCACCCTACCCACCAAACCCCCCAAAATATAAAAACCTAACACTAAAAAAACTAAACTATCCATTGCCCCTAAAGGGGCATTTGTATGGGCATCGCCCTTAAAAGGGCAATCAGCTCTTTTTCAAGCCCACAAATCCCCTAATCTAAAAAAAAACACCCCAAAAATTAAATTAAAAAAGCCTAAACCTAAGCCCCAAATAGGTACTCACTGTTTCTGAAGTCCGGCGGAGGTCTTCTTCCAGACGGATCCATCATCTTCTATCTTCCTCCGGAGTGAAGGCGGCGCGGAGCGGAGGCACATAGCTGTGTTCCCGATGCCTGGATCCTTAGTGGCTGTCCTCAACGGCGGCGGTCCTCGGTGGCATGGAGGCTCCTCTTCATCCGATGTCCGTCGTAGACTGAAGATTGAATGCAAGGTACCGCAATCAATTTGGGGTACCTTGCATTCCTATTGGTTGAAATTTTGAAATCAGCCAATAGGATTAGAGCTACTGAAATCCTATTGGCTGTTCAAATCGGCCAATAAGATTTCAGTAGCTCTCAGCCTATTGGCTGATTTCAAATTTTCAGCCAATAGGAATGCAAGGTACCCCAATAAATATGGGGAACCTTGCATTCCATCTTCAGTGAGCGACGGACAATCGCATGAAGAGGAGCCGCCGAGGACCGCCGCCGTTGAGGATCAAGGCATCGGGAACACAGCCCCACACTGCAGCGCCGCCTTCACTCCGGATGAAGATAAAAGATGATGGATCCGTCTGGAAGAAGACCTTCTCCACCGGACTTCAGGAACAGTAAGTACCAATTTGGGGCTTAGGTTTAGGTTTTTTTATTTTCATTTTTGGGGGGGGGGTGTTTTTTTTTAGATTAGGGTTTTTTGGGCTTGAAAAAAAGCTGATTGCCCTTTAAAGGGTAATGTCCATACCATATGTATGGATAGTTTAGATTTTTAGTGTTAAGTTTTTTTATTTTGGGGGGGTTAGGTGGGTGGGGGGGGTTTACTGTTAGGGGGAAATTAATACTTTTTAGAGGTAAAAGAGCTGTTTAACTTACGGCAATGCCCTACAAAAGGCCCTTGGTAGTTTAGATAAAGGGGTGTAATGTTGGACTTTTTTATTTTTTGTAATTTAATGTTAGTTTTTTTTAAATTTAAATTGTAATTTAGTAGTAATTGGAGTTAATTTAGGCAGTGTTATGTTTGAGTTGTGGGGGGGTTGGTGTTATAGGGGTTAATATATTAGGGTTATTGATGTGTGGGGGTTTGGCAGTTTAGGGGTTAATAGGTTGATTAAGGTTATTGTGCTGTGGGGGTTTGGCGGTTTAGGGGTTAATATGTTAATTAGATTTATTGTGATGTGGGGTTGGCGGTTTAAGAGTTAATAGGTTAAATAGTTTTATTGCGATGTGAGAGGTTGGCGGTTTAGGGGTTAATATTTTAATTGTGTTATTTGCGGATTAGGGGTTAATAGTTGTTTTTTTGTTATACTTCGTGCAGGCGGTTATGTTTTTTCATTTTTATTTCTTGCGGGCGGTTACGTGTTTTTTAGTTATTTCATGCAGGCGGTTGCGTTTTTTTTTTAAGGATTCGGGTTTGCCTACGCTCCATCCAGGTGGATTCTGAAAATGGCAGGGTGGTAAAAGAATCCACCAAAGTGATTCTTTCACCACCCTGCCATTTTCGGAATCCAACTGGATCCAGCGGATTCTTTCACCACCCTGCTATTTTTGCAATGCATCCATTCTTTTGGCTGCCTCGTGCAGCCAAGATTCCTTTGAGGATGCGTGCGCAACTGGCGACGACAACGGACGCGTTACAAATGCGATTATAGTATAGATAGCTATCTTTGTAGATCACTACCTACAATCTACAGTTAAAAATATGTTTGCATATTTAAAAGATTCTGCTAGTCTGATAACAATTCTTAAATCGTCCAATTGGTTTGACATGGGGACATATTTATCAATGTGCGAGCGGACATGATACGATGTAGCATATCATGTCCACCGCACATCGATAAATGCCGACAGCATACGCTGTCAGCATTTATCAATGCCGCCCCCTGCAGATTTGCGCCCCATATTTGATCGGGTTGATTTCTGTCCACTGCCTCAGAACAGTCGAACAAATATATGTGTGTGTGTATGTTATGTCAGAAATCTATTGCAAACATATTTACATGTCTCTAAGTTCCTTTTTTTGTTCTAAACAATGTTGTCTGTCATATCTCTGTGTTTATTTATATCAGGGTATCATACAGTATGTATTTATTTGCAATCAATTGATTTTTTAAGAGCTGGGCCAGTTTTCTCTATGTACCTGTGTAACCCCTCCTGATTGCAATCTAGTTTTAAAAACCACCCATACACAGGTGTTATAAAATGGGCTGTCATATAAGATGACATTTCTTATTGAAAAATAAATTCAAGAGAAGAAAGAAATACACTGAAAATAGCATGACAGTAAAAAGGTGATTTTAATTTCTGCTGTATCTGAATCATGACAGTTTAATGTTATGTGGGCTATCCCTTTGAGCTATGAGCTTAAGATTATATTGAATCAAACATCAATTCGAATTTTAAAATCATTGTCTAAAATATTACATTGTGTGTCCTAATGTCAGCATCAATGTTTATCTTTAATACTTATTTCACATACACATACTTTCAAAATATAATATACAATGTAACAAATGGCACTTACAAGTTCTGGTGAGTGATCAATGATACAAGTATCGAGCAATTTGATTCGTTAGTGATAGTTTAAAATGTATATTTGAATCAGATTGGCTGATGTCATAAATCATGTGAATATGCATATTCTGATCAAAAGTGGTTGAAAAATTCACTAGTGTGTGGGTTGTTTAGGAGCTTCTGTCATAATTGGTGCGAAAAGTGTTGCGTCAAAATTGGTGCAAAGTGGAGAGTGGGACTTGTATTACATGACTTAAACATGGTGCACATAGATAATCCACAAAAAAGAAAAAGAAAGTTAGCTATATTATGTTGTGTATTTATTTCATTTTTATCTCTATATCTATTAGTGCAACAAGTTTGGAGCAAACCTTTTCAACAACTTTGGAGAAATAATATTGTCCCCTTGCTTTGTAATGAGAGACAAATTTGTAACATAATCCATAAGTAGTAATGTATTTTTCATTTTTATCCCTCTATCTACCAGTGCACCAAATGTGGAGCAATAATATTTTTTGATTTAGAAAGGGTATAGAATTTTAATAGTTTCTAATTTATTTTTATTATGTATTATACTTCATTTTCTTGCAGCATCGAACATAAGCTTTCTGTGCTTTCTATGGCATCCATGGCCTCAAGGGTGGCAGATTGAAAACTAGGTACGCTGCGTCGGAATAGACGCGAGCGTACCTGTTAAATGTTTTATAAATTTGGAAAAGGGTCAAATAGAGTCAAATCTAAATTCAAAACATCTGTAATGATGCAAGCATCAATCTGTGTCGGATTGAGATCGCAGGAGCATATATTACTTCACAAATTTCAACATTTGCAATTTTGATAACTACGGCGGATCAATCTTGCGACAAATACAACGCGGGATTCAAGCGTATTTTCAGTTGACGCTTTGATAAATATGCCCCATGGCGTTCATGGCAAGACACTGTGTTAAGGTTCTGGTTTGTATATAAAGGGGCAATGTATGTATGTTTGTTAGCTGCTATTTTTGATGTATTGCATTTGACAAAGGGACCAGTCAGGTTCTGAAAAAATATGCTCACTTTTACTTGGTGGATATTAAATGCTAAGTTTTAACGCTTAAGTCCACTGAGTGCTTATCTCTGCTGTTTGATATTGACTGTTTATACAGCACTGGGCCTGATGATAGTTTGTGATATGAAGTGCATCCTTTTCCACTAATATATATATTTATAAATATGTTTATATGCAATTGAAATGTGCCTCTATAAAACATAATATTCTTCATAGCCCAAAACATATATATGTCTCATATATAAAAAAAAAGAGTGAAGGCAGTAATTAAACTCGTAATATTGACCATTTTCCAGAACAAAATATTAAAATGATCAAAACAATAAACCAGACATATCCAACTTTTTGTATGACAATCCACACTCGAATGTTCTTTTTCAGAGCAACAGTGCCTATTTTTTTTAAACATTTTCTAATACAACCAAAGCATATACCCCAAACAAAGAAACCAATGAGCAATTCTTTTAGATAGGTAGATAGATCAGCACATACCTACAGACCCAGAAACACAGATATTTGATAAGAAGTGTGGACTTAGAATTGCCATTTGCAGAGCTGATGAACACTCTCTGCATTGCATATAAGGAGAGGCAGAATGGCAGTGGGGACCCAGATAAAAACAGTGACTCACACTGTGACCCAGAACCTTAGTTTAGACAGCCAGACTGTAAACATGTTCCTATATTACATATAATAATATAAACACAATTGTGTTAACTAGATCCTTACTTACTACTATAACAATGGCTTGTAGTCAGTAAGCATTCCTAAGGCACATATTCATTAAACTGAATCTGCTCTTAAACTTAACATAGGGAGATAGAAAATAGTCCCCAGTAGAGTCCTGTGAATCATTAGTGAATATAGACCAGTGGTCTTTTACGATTATCTGAAACTGAATATCACTATTTTAACTTACTTTCAGTTGCAGCTCTTTGTAACGTTTTGACATTCGTATAAGTAACTTTTCATCATTTATCATTGCTGGCTTTTCCTGGTAGAATTTCACCATGGCCTCAGCTGCCTCTGTATACGCCATTTCCAAAAATGCCTGACAAGAGAAAAGGTTTGTATTAAAAATAAATAGATACAAATATAACTACAATCTTAAAGGTGTAGTCTAGTCAAAATTAAACTTTCAGATAGAGTATGCAAATTTAAGCAACTTTCTAATTTACTCCTATTATTAATTTTTCTTCATTCTCTTGGTATCTTTTTTTTTTAAAAAGCAAAATGTAAGCATAGGAGCTGACCCATTTTTTATTCAGCACCTGGGTAGCACTTTCTGATTGGTGTCTAAATGTAGCCACCAATCAGCAAGCGCTACCTAGGTGCTGTAACATAAATGGGCTGGCTCATAAGCTTACATTCAAATAAAGATACAGTAAATTAGAAAGTTGCTTAAAATTGTCTGCTCTATCTGAATCGTGTAAGCTTAATTTTGACTAGACTATTCCTTTAATAACAGCAAAAACACAGACAAGATCACTCAGTTGTGCTCAGCAGATCCTTTAATAACAGCAAAAACACAGACAAGATCACTCAGTTGTGCTCAGTAGATCCTTTAATAACAGCAAAAACACAGACAAGATCACTCAGTTGTGCTCAGTAGATCCTTTAATAACAGCAAAACACAGACAAGATCACTCAGTTGTGCTCAACAGATCCTTTAATAACAGCAAAAACACAGACAAGATCACTCAGTTGTGCTCTGCAAATCCTTTAATAACAGCAAAAACACAGACAAGATCACTCAGTTGTGCTCAGCAGATCCTTTAATAACAGCAAAAACACAGACAAGATCACTCAGTTGTGCTCAGCAGATCCTTTAATAACAGCAAAAACACAGACAAGATCACTCAGTTGTGCTCAGCAGATCCTTTAATAACAGCAAAAACACAGACAAGATCACTCAGTTGTGCTCAGCAGATCCTTTAATAACAGCAAAAACACAGACAAGATCACTCAGTTGTGCTCAGCAGATCCTTTAATAACAGCAAAAACACAGACAAGATCACTCAGTTGTGCTCAGCAGATCCTTTAATAACAGCAAAAACACAGACAAGATCACTCAGTTGTGCTCAGCAGATCCTTTAATAACAGCAAAAACACAGACAAGATCACTCAGTTGTGCTCAGCAGATCCTTTAATAACAGCAAAAACACAGACAAGATCACTCAGTTGTGCTCAGCAGATCCTTTAATAACAGCAAAAACACAGACAAGATCACTCAGTTGTGCTCAGCAGATCCTTTAATAACAGCAAAAACACAGACAAGATCACTCAGTTGTGCTCAGCAGATCCTTTAATAACAGCAAAAACACAGACAAGATCACTCAGTTGTGCTCAGCAGATCCTTTAATAACAGCAAAAACACAGACAAGATCACTCAGTTGTGCTCAGCAGATCCTTTAATAACAGCAAAAACACAGACAAGATCACTCAGTTGTGCTCAGCAGATCCTTTAATAACAGCAAAAACACAGACAAGATCACTCAGTTGTGCTCAGCAGATCCTTTAATAACAGCAAAAACACAGACAAGATCACTCAGTTGTGCTCAGCAGATCCTTTAATAACAGCAAAAACACAGACAAGATCACTCAGTTGTGCTCAGCAGATCCTTTAATAACAGCAAAAACACAGACAAGATCACTCAGTTGTGCTCAGCAGATCCTTTAATAACAGCAAAAACACAGACAAGATCACTCAGTTGTGCTCAGCAGATCCTTTAATAACAGCAAAAACACAGACAAGATCACTCAGTTGTGCTCAGCAGATCCTTTAATAACAGCAAAAACACAGACAAGATCACTCAGTTGTGCTCAGCAGATCCTTTAATAACAGCAAAAACACAGACAAGATCACTCAGTTGTGCTCAGCAGATCCTTTAATAACAGCAACAACACAGACACAATCACTCTGCTCAGTAGATCCTTTAATAACAGCAAAAACACAGACAAGATCACTCAGTTGTGCTCAGTAGATCCTTTAATAACAGCAAAACACAGACAAGATCACTCAGTTGTGCTCAGCAGATCATTTAATAACAGCAAAAACACAGACAAGATCACTCAGTTGTGCTCAGCAAATCCTTTAATAACAGCAAAAACACAGACAAGATCACTCAGTTGTGCTCAGCAGATCATTTAATAACAGCAAAACACAGACAAGATCACTCAGTTGTGCTCAGCAGATCATTTAATAACAGCAAAAACACAGACAAGATCACTCAGTTGTGCTCAGCAGATCATTTAATAACAGCAAAAACACAGACAAGATCACTCAGTTGTGCTCAGCAGATCCTTTAATAACAGCAAAACACAGACAAGATCACTCAGTTGTGCTCAGCAGATCCTTTAATAACAGCAAAACACAGACAAGATCACTCAGTTGTGCTCAGCAGATCCTTTAATAACAGCAAAAACACAGACAAGATCACTCAGTTGTGCTCAGCAGATCCTTTAATAACAGCAAAAACACAGACAAGATCACTCAGTTGTGCTCAGCAGATCCTTTAATAACAGCAAAAACACAGACAAGATCACTCAGTTGTGCTCAGCAGATCCTTTAATAACAGCAAAAACACAGACAAGATCACTCAGTTGTGCTCAGCAGATCCTTTAATAACAGCAAAAACACAGACAAGATCACTCAGTTGTGCTCAGCAGATCCTTTAATAACAGCAAAAACACAGACAAGATCACTCAGTTGTGCTCAGCAGATCCTTTAATAACAGCAAAAACACAGACAAGATCACTCAGTTGTGCTCAGCAGATCCTTTAATAACAGCAAAAACACAGACAAGATCACTCAGTTGTGCTCAGCAGATCCTTTAATAACAGCAAAAACACAGACAAGATCACTCAGTTGTGCTCAGCAGATCCTTTAATAACAGCAAAAACACAGACAAGATCACTCAGTTGTGCTCAGCAGATCCTTTAATAACAGCAAAAACACAGACACAATCACTCTGCTCAATAGATCCTTTAATAACAGCAAAAACACAGACAAGATCACTCAGTTGTGCTCAGTAGATCCTTTAATAACAGCAAAACACAGACAAGATCACTCAGTTGTGCTCAGCAGATCATTTAATAACAGCAAAAACACAGACAAGATCACTCAGTTGTGCTCAGCAAATCCTTTAATAACAGCAAAAACACAGACAAGATCACTCAGTTGTGCTCAGCAGATCATTTAATAACAGCAAAACACAGACAAGATCACTCAGTTGTGCTCAGCAGATCCTTTAATAACAGCAAAAACACAGACAAGATCACTCAGTTGTGCTCAGCAGATCCTTTAATAACAGCAAAAACACAGACAAGATCACTCAGTTGTGCTCAGCAGATCCTTTAATAACAGCAAAAACACAGACAAGATCACTCAGTTGTGCTCAGCAGATCCTTTAATAACAGCAAAAACACAGACAAGATCACTCAGTTGTGCTCAGCAGATCCTTTAATAACAGCAAAAACACAGACACAATCACTCTGCTCAGTAGATCCTTTAATAACAGCAAAAACACAGACAAGATCACTCAGTTGTGCTCAGTAGATCCTTTAATAACAGCAAAACACAGACAAGATCACTCAGTTGTGCTCAGCAGATCATTTAATAACAGCAAAAACACAGACAAGATCACTCAGTTGTGCTCAGCAAATCCTTTAATAACAGCAAAAACACAGACAAGATCACTCAGTTGTGCTCAGCAGATCATTTAATAACAGCAAAACACAGACAAGATCACTCAGTTGTGCTCAGCAGATCCTTTAATAACAGCAAAAACACAGACAAGATCACTCAGTTGTGCTCAGCAGATCCTTTAATAACAGCAAAAACACAGACAAGATCACTCAGTTGTGCTCAGTAGATCCTTTAATAACAGCAAAACACAGACAAGATCACTCAGTTGTGCTCAGCAGATCATTTAATAACAGCAAAAACACAGACAAGATCACTCAGTTGTGCTCAGCAAATCCTTTAATAACAGCAAAAACACAGACAAGATCACTCAGTTGTGCTCAGCAGATCATTTAATAACAGCAAAACACAGACAAGATCACTAAGTTGTGCTCAGCAGATCCTTTAATAACAGCAAAAACACAGACAAGATCACTCAGTTGTGCTCAGCAGATCCTTTAATAACAGCAAAAACACAGACAAGATCACTCAGTTGTGCTCAGCAGATCATTTAATAACAGCAAAACACAGACAAGATCACTCAGTTGTGCTCAGCAGATCATTTAATAACAGCAAAAACACAGACAAGATCACTCAGTTGTGCTCAGCAGATCATTTAATAACAGCAAAAACACAGACAAGATCACTCAGTTGTGCTCAGCAGATCATTTAATAACAGCAAAAACACAGACACGATCACTCAGTTGTGCTCAGCAAATCACATCATTGTTGGTTTTTTTTTCCTTTTACCCTGAAGTCACTAATACTTCAGGTAAAAACAAACAAGGAAATGTGTTTTGCACAAGTTTATTTCATGTATATTTATGTTTCAAATGCAGAAAACTGTTTATTTTGTATGAACAATTCCTCATTTGCCACATACACAATATAACATTCATTCTGCACCACACACACAAAGCAAACATCTCAAACAGGAAAACCTGCAAATGACTTGTGGTTCCAAAATAGGCTTTTGCAGCCTCAAAATGACACATAAAGATTTATTATAACCAGCAAAAGCTTAACGCTTAATCCATTTCAAAACTTTAATGATCTATGGTGAAGATTCAATATTTTTATAACTTCACAAATATTATCTATTTATAAAGCACTTACATATTATGAGACTATAATAATGGAAAAATATAAAACAGTGTTTTTCAACTCCAGTCCTCAAGTACCAAACATGCCAGGTTTTCATAATATCTGAGCTAGAGCACAGGTGAAATAATCAGCTGATCAGTAACCATGGTCATTAACCTGCTCTCAAGCATCAGCTGATTATTTCACCTGTGATCTAGTTAAAATATCATGAAAATCTGGCCCCCGTTACTTGAGAACTGGAGTTGAGAGGGTCCTACACCTGAGTCGCAGCTGTTAAACCACATTTCTTTTGTGTAAGTGGCAAGAGTCCATGAGCTAGTGACGTATGGGATATATATTCCTATCAGGAGGGGGCAAAGTTTCCCAAACCTCAAAATGCCTATAAATACACATCCCAACTCACTCATAACTTAGTTTTACAAACTTTGCCTCCTTGTGGAGGTGGTGAAGCAAGTGTGTGCTTGATTTTCTTCTGTGATAGGCGCTTCTAAGCATATTGAGGCCCAGTTCCTTTCAAAGTACAGTGTTTGTCCTAGGGATGTGAAGGGAGTATTGCCTAACGATACCATGTTTTCACCTATGGGAAATCTATTCTAAGGCTCTCTGTAATCGGTCGCAGAGATTACAGATCAACATTATACTGCTCTACCATTACCTCTGCTGATAAGTTTCAGTACTGGTTTGCTATATGTGGATGGGTGTCTTCTGGTAAGTATATATTATTTTTTAAGACACTCTCAGCTATGTTTGGCACTTTTTCTTATAAAGTTTTAAATGTATATTGTAAATATTTGCCATGAGTCAGGTCTGTGTATTTCCCTTTGCAGTCTAAACAGTTTCAGCTTGGGAATTATGTTTATGGGAGTTTTCAGCCTTACCTGGGGTTCCAGTTAATTATAACTTGAAGTCTGTTTTTTTTCAAATAATTTTGCGGGCTTAGGCTTGCGATAACGCAGAATGTTACTTTTTATTGCGATATTTTTGGCGCAAAGTCATGTCTGCCGGGACGCGAGTCACGTCATTTCTTTCTTGTTGCAAGGTATTTTGGGGGCAAATTCACTCCTGTTATGACACGAGTTCTGTCATTTACCTTTGGCGTCAAAAGTTTTTTACTCTGCATTTATGCCGTTTTGGCGCCTTAAATTTGTTATATAATTCTCTCCCTCTTTTTGCTCTCTGCTCTCATTTAATCTTAGGGGGCTAGGTTGCTTGTTTTTGATTTTACCTTTGTTTAAAAATTTTATCATAAGCGTTTTTTCCCATTCCTGAAACTGCTATTTGAGGAAATTGGATATTTTGTTTTAATGTTATTTCTCTTGTAAGGTGTATCCAGTCCACGGAACATCCATTACTTGTGGGATATTCTCATTCCCATCAGGAAGTTGCAAGAGGACACCCACAGCAGAGCTGTTATATAGCTCCTCCCCTAACTGCCATATCCAGTCATTCTCTTGCAACTCTCAACAAGCATGGAGGTAGTAAGAGAGAGTGGTGAAAAATAGTTAGTTTTTTTTCTTCAATCAAAAGTTTGTTATTTTTAAATGGTACCGGAGTTGTACTATTTTATCTCAGGCAGTAAATAGAAGAAGAATCTGCCTGAGTTTTCTATGATCTTAGCAGGTTGTAACTAAGATCCATTGCTGTTCTCACATATGTCTGAGGAGAGAGGTAACTTCAGCGGGAGAATTGGCGTGCAGTTTACTCTGCTATGAGGTATGTGCAGTTACAATTTTTTTCTAGAATTGGAAATGCTAGAAAATGCTGCTGAAACCGGATTAATGTAAGTTAAGCCTGAATACAGTGATTTAATAGCAACTGGTATCATGCTTACTCTCAGGGGTAATACCCTTATAAAAATGCAATAGAAAACGTTTGCTGGCATGTTTAATCGTTTTTATATATGCTTTGGTGATAAAACTTTATTGGGGCCTAGTTTTTTCCACATGGCTGGCTTTATTTTTGCCTAGTAACAGTTTCCTGAGGCTTTCCACTGTTGTAGTATGAGTGGGAGGGGCCTATTTTAGCGCTTTTTTGCGCAGTTAAAATTACAGACTGAGACATCCAGTTTTCCTCAGAAGTCCCCTGAATGCTACAGGGCATCTCTAAAGGGCCCAAAATCGTTTATTGGGGAAGGTAGGGCCACAGCAGAGCTGTGGCAGTTTGTTGTGACTGTTAAAAAAATGTCTATATCGTTTTTTTTTATCCGTTTTTTGAACTAAGGGGTTAATCATCCATTTGCAAGTGGGTGCAATGCTCTGTTAGCTTATTACATACACTGTAAAAATTTTGTTTGATTTACTGCCTTTTTTCACTTTTTTTCAAATTTTGACAAAATTTGTTTCTCTTAAAGGCACAGTACCGTTTTTTATATTTGCTTGTTAACTTGATTTAAAGTGTTTTCCAAGCTTGCTAGTCTCATTGCTAGTCTGTACAAACATGTCTGACATAGAGGAAACTCCTTGTTCATTATGTTTAAAAGCCATGGTGGAACCCCCTCTTAGAATGTGTACCAAATGTACTGATTTCACTTTAAGCAATAAAGATCATATTCTGTCTTTAAAAAATTTATCACCAGAGGAATCTGACGAGGGGGAAGTTATGCCGACTAACTCTCCCCACGTGTCAGATCCTTTGACTCCCGCTCAAGGGACTCACGCTCAAATGGCGCCAAGTACATCTAGGGCGCCCATAGCGATTACTTTACAAGACATGGCGGCAGTCATGGATAATACATTGTCAGCGGTATTAGCCAGACTACCTGAATTTAGAGGTAAGCAAGATAGCTCTGGGGTTAGACGAAATGCAGAGCATACTGACGCTTTAAGAACCATGTCTGATACTGCCTCACAATATGCAGAAGCTGAGGAAGGAGAGCTTCAGTCTGTGGGTGATATTTCTGACTCAGGAAAGATACCTGATTCTGATATTTCTACATTTAAATTTAAGCTTGAACACCTCCGCGTATTGCTCAGGGAGGTTTTAGCTGCTCTGAATGACTGTGATACAATTGCAGTGCCAGAGAAATTGTGTAGACTGGATAAATACTATGCAGTGCCGGTGTGTACTGATGTTTTTCCAATACCTAAAAGGTTTACAGAAATTATTACTAAGGAATGGGATAGACCAGGTGTGCCTTTCTCTCCCCCTCCTATTTTTAGAAAAATGTTTCCTATAGACGCCACCACACAGGACTTATGGCAGACAGTCCCTAAGGTGGAGGGAGCAGTTTCTACTTTAGCAAAGCGTACTACTATCCCTGTTGAGGACAGTTGTGCTTTTTCAGATCCAATGGATAAAAAATTAGAAGGTTACCTTAAGAAAATGTTTATTCAACAAGGTTTTATCCTACAGCCCCTTGCATGCATTGCTCCTGTCACTGCTGCTGCGGCGTTCTGGTTTGAGTCTTTGGAAGAGGCTTTACAGGTAGCGACTCCATTGGATGACATACTTGGCAAACTTAGAGCACTTAAGCTAGCCAATTCTTTTGTTTCTGATGCCATTGTTCATTTGACTAAACTAACGGCTAAGAATTCTGGTTTTGCTATACAGGCGCGCAGGGCGCTATGGCTTAAATCATGGTCAGCTCACGTGACTTCAAAATCTAAGCTGCTTAACATTCCCTTCTAGGGGCAGACCCTATTCGGGCCTGGTTTGAAGGAGATTATTGCTGATATCACTGGAGGAAAAGGTCATGCCCTTCCTCAGGACAGGTCCAAATCAAGGGCCAAACAGTCTAATTTTCATGCCTTTCGAAATTTCAAGGCAGGTGCGGCATCAACTTCCTCTAATGCAAAACAAGAGGGAACTTTTGCTCAGTCCAAGACGGTCTGGAGGCCAAACCAGACCTGGAACAAAGGTAAGCAGGCCAAAAAGCCTGCTGCTGCCTCTAAGACAGCATGAAGGAACGGCCCCCTATCCGGTAACGGCTCTAGTAGGGGGCAGACTTTCACTCTTCGCCCAGGCGTGGGCAAGAGATGTTCAGGATCCCTGGGCGTTGAATATTATATCCCAGGGATATCTTCTGGACTTCAAAGCCCCCCCCCCCCTCAAAAGGGAGATTTCACCTTTCACAATTATCTGCAAACCAGATAAGGAGAGAGGCATTCTTACACTGTGTACGAGACCTCCTAGTTATGGGAGTGATCCATCCAGTTCCAAAGGAGGAACAGGGACAGGGTTTTTACTCAAATCTGTTTGTGGTTCCCAAAAAAGAGGGAACCTTAAGACCAATTTTGGATCTAAAGATCTTAAACAAATTCAAGATGGAAACTATTCGTACCATCCTACCTATGATCCAGGAGGGTCAATATATGACTACAGTGGATCTAAAGGATGTTTATCTTCACATTCCGATACACAAAGATCATCATCGGTTTCTCAGGTTTGCCTTTCTAGACAGGCATTACCAATTTGTAGCTCTTCCCTTTGGATTAGCTACAGCCCCAAGAATCTTTACGAAGGTTCTAGGGTCGCTTCTGGCAGTCCTAAGGCCGCGGGGCATAGCAGTGGCCCCTTATTTAGACGACATTCTGATACAGGCGTCAAACTTCCAAATTGCCAAGTCTCATACGGACGTAGTACTGGCATTTCTGAGATCGCATGGGTGGAAAGTGAACGAGGAAAAGAGTTCTCTATCCCCACTCACAAGAGTTTCCTTCCTAGGGACTCTGATAGATTCTGTAGAAATGAAAATTTACCTGACGGAGTCCAGGTTATCAAAGCTTCTAAATTCCTGCCGTGTTCTTCATTCCATTCCGTGCCCTTCGGTGGCTCAGTGTATGGAAGTAATCGGCTTAATGGTAGCGGCAATGGACATAGTGCCGTTTGCACGCTTACATCTCAGACCACTGCAACTATGCATGCTCAGTCAGTGGAACGGGGATTACACAGATTTGTCCCCTCTACTAAATCTGGATCAAGAGACCAGGGATTCTCTTCTCTGGTGGCTATCTCGGGTCCATCTGTCCAAAGGTATGACCTTTCGCAGGCCAGATTGGACAATTGTAACAACAGATGCCAGCCTTCTATGTTGGGGTGCAGTCTGGAACTCCCTGAATGCTCAGGGATCGTGGACTCAGGAGGAGACACTCCTTCCAATAAATATTCTGGAACTGAGAGCGATATTCAATGCTCTTCAGGCTTGGCCTCAGCTAGCGACAATGAGGTTCATCAGATTTCAGTCGGACAACATCACGACTATGGCTTACATCAACCATCAAGGGGGAACAAGGAGTTCCCTAGCGATGTTAGAAGTCTCAAAGATAATTCGCTGGGCAGAGATTCACTCTTGCCACCTATCAGCTATCCATATCCCAGGTGTAGAGAACTGGGAGGCGGATTTTCTAAGTCGTCAGACTTTTCATCCGGGGGAGTGGGAACTCCATCCGGAGGTGTTTGCACAATTGATTAATCGTTGGGGCAAACCAGAACTGGATCTAATGGCGTCTCGCCAGAACGCCAAGCTTCCTTGTTACGGATCCAGGTCCAGGGATCCCAAGGCGACGCTGATAGATGCTTTAGCAGCGCCATGGTCTTTCAACCTGGCTTATGTGTTTCCACCGTTTCCTCTGCTCCCTCGACTGATTGCCAAGATCAAGCAGGAGAGAGCATTGGTGATTTTGATAGCGCCTGCGTGGCCACGCAGGACCTGGTATGCAGATCTAGTCAGATTGGAGGCAATCAAACTAATGAAGCTATACCAACTATGATATAAATTAATAATATATGTACACACAAATGAGCATGGAGAATGAATATAAGTGCATATATATGTGATCAAATATAATAAGCAGAATAAAATATGATAATCCTTGGCAGATAACGTAAATAATATAAATCCCTATCTAGAGAGATAAACAAAGGTGTTATCTATGAAATAATTGTTATTAGTAAATAGTTATTGGTATCAAAAGAGAAAAAAGTTTCATTATTGCATGATAATGTCCACAGTGGATAAATGGTGATAGAGGTCAAGCCAGCTATCTGTAGAGGATCTAGGCCATGATCCAGGATCAGTAATCTGCAGATAACATAAGAACACAGAAGCGCCACAAGGCCCTATATTGTTGGATGCAAATGAAGATATTAGGTTAAGTAGATACACTCACATTAGGTGAGGCACCCCTGATGGTGCAGAAGGAGCGGTCTGGGGTCAATAACAGTCAACCAGAAGACTGTACTCCGGTGGATGTCCAATACTCTGCAGAAGATGATACAGAACACAAAAAGTTGCCTTTATGGCCTAGTATTGTCTATATAGGCAGGGAATGTATAATAAAGATAAGTATAACACTCACATTTAGTAGAGCATCTCCCTTGGTGCAGTCAGAGCGAGCTGGGATCAATGTATTCACCCAGTAGACTTATATCCGGCAGTCTGGAACTCCCAATAATCCAAAGATGAGGTATAGGTCAAAGAACAGGTAATAATAATGATCCGGCACCAAGTGGTAAATATATATAAAAAACTTGCTTTAATAAAATGTTAAAATATAATAGCAACGCGTTTCTCAGCCACTTATGGCTGTTTCATCAGGCTTAATACAAAGGATATATATATATATTTACCACTTGCTGCCGGATCATTATTATTACCTGTTCTTTGACCTATACCTCACCTTTGGATTATTGGGAGTTCCAGACTGTATTTAAGTCTACTGGGTGACTATATTGATCTCAGCTCGCTCTGACTGCACCAAGGGAGGTGCTCTACTAAATGTGAGTGTAATACTTACCTTTATTATACATCCCCTGCCTATATAGACAATACTAGGCTATATAGGCACCTTTTTGTGTTCTGTATCATCTTCTGCAGAGTATTAAACATCCACTGGAGTATAGTCTTCTGGGTGACTGTTATTGACCCCAGACTGCTCCTTCTGCCCCATCAGGGATGCCTCACCTAATGTGAGTGTATCTTCTTAACCTAATACCTTCATTTGCATCCAACAAAATTGGGCCATGTGGCGCTTCTGTGTTCTTATGTTGTCTGTTTTTAAAACGTCTGAGTTTACTCCTGAAGTTTTCCTATTCCAGATGCTATCTCTCATATGATTACTAAGGAATGGTCTAAACTTGGTACTTCTTTTAACCCTTCTAGGTTTAAAAAGTTATATCCTTTACCGGTGGCTAATTTAGAGTTTTGGGGAAAAGCCCCTAAGGTTGATGGGGCTATTTCTACTTTGGCCAAACGTACTACTATTACTATGGAATATAGTACTTCTTTTAAGATCCTTTAGATAGGAAGATTGAATCTTATCTTAGAAAAGCATATTTACATACTGGCTATATTCTTAGACCTGCCATTTCTATGGTTGATGTTGCAGCTGCATCAACTTTTTGGTTGGACAATTTGGCTCAACAGTTGATAGATCCTGAATTGTCTAGCATTGTTCTTTTATTTTAACATGGCTTACATCAACCATCAAGGGGGAACAAGGAGTTCCCTAGCGATGTTAGAAGTCTCAAAGATAATTCGCTGGGCAGAGATTCACTCTTGCCACCTATCAGCTATCCATATCCCAGGTGTAGAGAACTGGGAGGCGGATTTTCTAAGTCGTCAGACTTTTCATCCGGGGGAGTGGGAACTCCATCCGGAGGTGTTTGCACAATTGATTAATCGTTGGGGCAAACCAGAACTGGATCTAATGGCGTCTCGCCAGAACGCCAAGCTTCCTTGTTACGGATCCAGGTCCAGGGATCCCAAGGCGACGCTGATAGATGCTTTAGCAGCGCCATGGTCTTTCAACCTGGCTTATGTGTTTCCACCGTTTCCTCTGCTCCCTCGACTGATTGCCAAGATCAAGCAGGAGAGAGCATTGGTGATTTTGATAGCGCCTGCGTGGCCACGCAGGACCTGGTATGCAGATCTAGTCAGATTGGAGGCAATCAAACTAATGAAGCTATACCAACTATGATATAAATTAATAATATATGTACACACAAATGAGCATGGAGAATGAATATAAGTGCATATATATGTGATCAAATATAATAAGCAGAATAAAATATGATAATCCTTGGCAGATAACGTAAATAATATAAATCCCTATCTAGAGAGATAAACAAAGGTGTTATCTATGAAATAATTGTTATTAGTAAATAGTTATTGGTATCAAAAGAGAAAAAAGTTTCATTATTGCATGATAATGTCCACAGTGGATAAATGGTGATAGAGGTCAAGCCAGCTATCTGTAGAGGATCTAGGCCATGATCCAGGATCAGTAATCTGCAGATAACATAAGAACACAGAAGCGCCACATGGCCCTATATTGTTGGATGCAAATGAAGATATTAGGTTAAGTAGATACACTCACATTAGGTGAGGCACCCCTGATGGTGCAGAAGGAGCGGTCTGGGGTCAATAACAGTCAACCAGAAGACTGTACTCCGGTGGATGTCCAATACTCTGCAGAAGATGATACAGAACACAAAAAGTTGCCTTTATGGCCTAGTATTGTCTATATAGGCAGGGAATGTATAATAAAGATAAGTATAACACTCACATTTAGTAGAGCATCTCCCTTGGTGCAGTCAGAGCGAGCTGGGATCAATGTATTCACCCAGTAGACTTATATCCGGCAGTCTGGAACTCCCAATAATCCAAAGATGAGGTATAGGTCAAAGAACAGGTAATAATAATGATCCGGCACCAAGTGGTAAATATATATAAAAAACTTGCTTTAATAAAATGTTAAAATATAATAGCAACGCGTTTCTCAGCCACTTATGGCTGTTTCATCAGGCTTAATACAAAGGATATATATATATATTTACCACTTGCTGCCGGATCATTATTATTACCTGTTCTTTGACCTATACCTCACCTTTGGATTATTGGGAGTTCCAGACTGTATATAAGTCTACTGGGTGACTATATTGATCTCAGCTCGCTCTGACTGCACCAAGGGAGGTGCTCTACTAAATGTGAGTGTAATACTTACCTTTATTATACATCCCCTGCCTATATAGACAATACTAGGCTATATAGGCACCTTTTTGTGTTCTGTATCATCTTCTGCAGAGTATTAAACATCCACTGGAGTATAGTCTTCTGGGTGACTGTTATTGACACCAGACTGCTCCTTCTGCCCCATCAGGGATGCCTCACCTAATGTGAGTGTATCTTCTTAACCTAATACCTTCATTTGCATCCAACAAAATTGGGCCATGTGGCGCTTCTGTGTTCTTATGTTGTCTGTTTTTAAAACGTCTGAGTTTACTCCTGAAGTTTTCCTATTCCAGATGCTATCTCTCATATGATTACTAAGGAATGGTCTAAACTTGGTACTTCTTTTAACCCTTCTAGGTTTAAAAAGTTATATCCTTTACCGGTGGCTAATTTAGAGTTTTGGGGAAAAGCCCCTAAGGTTGATGGGGCTATTTCTACTTTGGCCAAACGTACTACTATTACTATGGAATATAGTACTTCTTTTAAGATCCTTTAGATAGGAAGATTGAATCTTATCTTAGAAAAGCATATTTACATACTGGCTATATTCTTAGACCTGCCATTTCTATGGTTGATGTTGCAGCTGCATCAACTTTTTGGTTGGACAATTTGGCTCAACAGTTGATAGATCCTGAATTGTCTAGCATTGTTCTTTTATTTTAACATGCTAATCATTTTATTTGTAATGCTATATTTGATGTCATTAAGATTGATATTAAATCGATGTCCTTAGCTATTCTTACTTGAAGAGCTTTATGGCTTAAATCTTGGAATGCTGATATGGTGTCTAAATCTAGATTAATATCTTTATCATTTCAGGGTAGTAATTTATTTGGTTCTCAATTGGATTCTATTATCTCCACTATCACCGGGGGAAAGGGAGTTTTTCTACCCCAAGATAATAAATCTAAGGGTAAATTCAAAGCTCCCAATCGTTTTCGTTCCTTTTGTCAGAATAGAGAACAAAAAACCTCTCCTTCCCCTAAGGCCTCTGGCTCTAATTGGAGACCATCTCCGAATTGGAATAAATCCAAGCCTTTCAAAAAACCTAATTTAGCCCCTAAGACTGCATGAAGGTGCGGCCCTCAAACCAGTTCAACTGGTTGGGGGCAGATTGAAATTATTTCAACACATTTGGGCAGTCTCTGTTCAAAACCAGTGGATTCAGAATATTGTTTATATGGGGTATTGAATAGGTTTGAGAATAAGAGCTCCCATGGGAAGATTCTTTCTTTCTCATGTTCCAACAAACCCTGTGAAGGCTCAGGTTTTTCGGAAATGTGTTTCAGACCTGGAGCTTTCAGGGGTGATTGCCCCAGTTCCTCTGCAGGAACAGGGTTTGGGTTTTTATTCAAATATATTTATTGTCCTAAAGAACGAAGGTTCGTTCTGATCAATTCTGGATCTAAAATTTCTAAATCGTTTTGTATGCGTCCCAACTTTCAAGATGGTGACTATAAGAACTATTCTGCCTTTTGTTCAGCAAGGTCATTTCATATCCACAATAGACTTACAGGACGCTTATCTTCATATTCCGATTCATCCAGACCACTATCGGTTTCTGAGATTCTCTTAGACAAGCATTACCAATTTGTCACTCTTCCGTTTGGCCTAGCAACAGCTTTGAGAATCTTTTCAAAAGTTCTCGGTACCCTTCTATCTGTAATCAGAGAGCAGGGTATTGCAGTGTTTCCTTATTTGGATGATATATTGGTACTAGCTCAATCTTTTCATTTAGCAAAATCTCACACAAAACAACTAGTGTGGTTTCTTCAAAGACATGGTTGGAGGATCAATTTACAAAAGATTTTCTTGATTCCTCAGACAAGGGTCACCTTTTTTTCCAGATAGATTCAGTGTCCATGACTCTTTCTCTGACAGACAAGAGACGAATGAATTTAGTTTTAGCTTGTCTAAACCCTCAGTCTCTAGCATTCCCTTCAGTGGTTATGTGCATGCAAGTTTTAGGTCTCATGACTGCAGCATCCGACCCGATCCCCTTTGCTCATTTTCATATGAGGCCTCTACAGCTTTGCATGTTGCACCAATGGTGCAGGGATTATACTCAGATATCACAACTGATATACTTGGACCATCACCTTATTATTCAAGGGGCCTTATTTGTTCATCCCACCTGGACTGTGATCACAACAGATGCAAGTCTTACAGGTTGGGGAGCTGTCTGGGGGTCTCTGACAGCACAAGGGGTTTGGAAACTTTAAGAGGCAAGGTTACCAATCAATATTTTAGAACTCTGTGCTATTTTCAGAGCTCTTCAGGCATGGCCTCTATTGAAGAGACAACTTTACATTAGTTTTCAAACAGACAATATCACAAAAGTGGCATATGTAAATCATCAAGGAGGGACTCGCAGACCTTCAGCAATGAAAGAAGTATCTCAGCTACTTTCTTGGGCGGAATTCAACTCTTGTCAAATATCTGTGATTCATATCCCAGGTGTAGACAATTGGGAAACAGATTATCTCAGCCGTCATACTTTACATCCGTGAGAATGGTCTCTCCAACCCGGTTTTTTTTTCCATCTTGTACAGATGTGGGGTCTTCCAGAAATAGATCTGATGGCCTCTCGTCTAAACAAGAAGCTTCCCAGATACCTTTCCAGGTCTAGGGATCTTCAGGCGGAGATGATGGATGCCTTAGTTCCTTGGTTTTACCAACCTGCTTATATTTTTCCGCCTCTGGTTCTTCTTCCGAGGGTGATCGCCAAGATCATAATGGAACAATCTCATGTGTTTCTGATAGCACCAGCATGGCCTCACAGGTTTTAGTATGCGGAGCTTGTCCGGATGTCCAGTTGCCAGCCTTCGCCACTTCCTTTAAGGTCAGACCTTCTGCCTCAAGGGCTGTTTTTCCATCAGGATCTCAATTCTCTAAATTTGAAGGCATTGAAATTGAACGCTTAGTGCTTAGTCATAGAGGTTTCTCTGACTCAGTAATTAGCACTTTGAGTCTATACATTCTTTGGATATTAAACTACATTCTTAGAAAGTGTTATTTCTTTTGGCTATCACTTTTGCTAAAAGAGTTTCCGAATTATCTGCTCTTTAATGTGAGTCTCCTTATCTGATTTTCCATAAAGATAAAGCTGTTTTGTGCACTTCATTTAAATTTTTACCTAAAGTTGTGAATTCTAACATCAATAGGGAAATTGTTGTTCCTTCCTTGTGTCCTAATCCTAAGAATACTCCTGAAAGGTCTCTACATTCTTTGGATGTGGTAAGAGCTTTGAAATATTATGTTGAGGCTACTAAAGATTTCAGAAAGACTTCTAGTCTATTTGTTATTTTTTCTGGTTCCAGGAAAGGTCAGAAAGTGTTGAAATTTTTTTACTTTTGTTGTTTAATTCATTCTTTACCCATTCCAGCAGTAACTGCATAATCCTTTTTGTTTTTTGAAGTAGCTGTTATTTACAAATTAATTTTGGGATAATTTGTATTTATTAAGGAGGCAGAGTATGGGTCTTATTATAGAATAGAGATACTCCAACCCAACCTTTTAAAGGTCAGAAAGCCTCTGACATTTCTTTGGAATCTTGGTTGAAACTTTTGATTCACAAAGCTTATTTGGAGGCGGGGCTGTCTCCGACTCAGAGAATTACAGCTCATTCTACTAGATCAGTTGCCACTTCTTGGGCTTCTAAGAATGAAGCTTCAATTGATCAAATTTGCAAAGCAGCAACTTGGTCTTCTTTGCATACTTTTACTAAATGTTACCATTCTGATGTGTTTGCTTCCTCGGAAGCAGCCTTTGGTTGAAAGGTTCTTCAGGCAGTTGTCTCAGTTTGCTTCTAATGCCTTTTTGATTTGAGTTTTTTTGAAAAAAAAAATTAAGAAAACATATTTATTTTGGATTTACTGTAATTTATCAGCAGATTTAACTGATGCTATTTTATCCCTCCCTCTCTAGTGACTTGTGGTTTTCCACATCTTGGGTATTATATCACATACGTCACTAGCTCATGGACTCTTGCCACTTATATGAAAAAACACATATATTATGTAAGAACTTACCTGATAAATGCATTTCTTTCATAGTGGCAAGAGTTCATGAGACCCACCCTATTTTTTGTGATGCTTTTTACTCCTTCTTTTACACCTCACTTCTTGGCTACACGTTAAACTAAGGTATGAGTGAGGTGGGAGGTGTATTTATAGGCATTTTGAGGTTTGGGAAACTTTGCCCCCTCCTGGTAGGAATGTATATCCCATACGTCACTAGCTCGTGGACTCTTGCCACTATGAAAGAAATTAATTTATCAGGTAAGTTCTTACATAAATTATGTTTTACATGTGATGATTAACAGGAAAGATAGACTTGTAAACTTTTTAAGAATGAATCACGGAGCTTAAAGAAAAAAGGGCACTTCCGTAGGTTTCCATCTAGTCTGGGTTGCATGGAAACATATTTAGGCAATTTAACTGAAATTTGGGCATTCCTAGGCAGAATTTACATGATCTCTGGTTAATTAAAAAGAAAACAAGACATAAACAGAGAGAAATGAACACTCCGAATCTCAGGAGTATCTTTTAACTTTTGAGGATTTTGGCAAGTATACATTTTTACCCAGTGAACTGAAGGTCAAAATTCTAATGCACTTTCGAAGACTTAATACGTTTAATCATTTGGGGAGTGTTAATTATATCTCAGGAGCTTTTTTATTAAAACTGTTACTGGTATTATTATCTTCATTATTTATTTATAAAGTATTAATTTATTGTACTGTGCATAACATCAGGATAATGTATACAAAAAGACAATAGGAAGAATGATAAAGGGGTAAGGGGTCCTCCCCTTGCGTTGGTATCTGATGTGTATCCCATTTATGCAACATGACCAATAGGACACCACCTGAGACCCAAGCTCCAGCAAATAAAGCAGAGTACGAGAATACATCCTGCTTACATGTCATGTGGCTGAGTATGACATCTGATTGACTATATTCCCCATCCACCTAGGAAATAAAAAAGTGCTTTAAAACTAGATGAGGTCATCAGTGGACTTCTACACCACTGCCTGCTAAACAAGAAGTTCCTTAGGAAACATTTTTATTTCTTATTTCTAATTATAATTTATAATCTTATAATCTAATTAATGTTTGGCTATATAACTTGTAAGCATTACTTAATAACATAATTTAAAAATAGCATTGAAAAGTATCAACTTACCTGGTTAGTGGATTTCATAAGGATATAGTTTGTGACTTTTCCAAAAGGAAGCCCGAGGTTTACAACATCATTCTCATTGCAGCTTCCTTCAGGAAGATTACAGATATGAACCACTCGACCAATCGCAGATTTTTTCTGAGAGATCTAAAGAGGTATACATTTTTTTTAAAAATGACTTTTTACACATAGCTAATAATCTATCTATAGATCTATCTCTACATATAATGTAGATCTGGATAATGTAACAGCAGCCGTTGTTACAATATGTACATTATAAAGTAGATTGCATTATATATTATATTACAAAAATCACTATAAGGACATTATCTTTCTTTCTAAAAGAGAGTTTACAATGTGTTTGTATCCAGTCATCAAGTATATGAATATCTAAATACAAATGTCTACAGGCTATACTTATTTTTTTTTCTTAAAAATATAGGCTTAAGTGTTGCCACTAGGCTTTCTGGTAGTCATGAGGAAGTGGTTCTTTGGATGCTACTGAATCCTTTGGGTAGTGGAAGCATTATAGGTATTGAGGATTCCACAGGGAGAGTTTTCAGTCTAAGGTTAATACACTAATTGTGTCCAGCTGCAAAGGGTTATGCATGAGGTTCAGGTGGTAACAATGTAATGCCTTGGGGGAAGGCTGGTGATAAAAGGTGAAAAGCAGTGGGCGAGGTCCAGGGGTATAATAGTTATGCGGGTATGGTGCAGTCAAGGTTATCAGCAACGGGGTTAGAGCAGCTAGAATTAACTGTAGTGGGATAAACTTGGTTTATTGTTGTTTGTGATATCACTGTTTAGGTTGCTGGGGCAGCAGGATGTCTAGAGGATCATATGATCCTTTAAAGGGACATTCAAGTCAAAATTAAACTTTCATGGTTAAGATAGAGTAGCAATTTTAAACAACTTTCCAATTTACTTCCATTAACACAATGTGCACAGTCTTTTTATATTTACACTTTTTGAGTCACCAGCTCCTACTGAGCATGTGCAAGAATTCACAGAATAGACTTATACGCATTTGTAATTGGCTGATGGCTTTCACATGATGCAGTGGAAGTGGAAATAGACATAACTTGGAAATTTGTCAGAAAAAATCTACTAGTCATACGAAATTCAGACTAAGGGGCCAATTTATTATAGTGCGAGCAGACATGAATCGCTGTAGCGGATCATGTCCACCACACATCAATAAATACCGACAGCATATGCTGTCGGCATTTATCATTGCACAAGCATTTCTCGTGAAATGCTTGTGCAATGCCGCCCCCTGAACATTCGCAGCCAATCGGACGCTAGCAGGGAATGTCAATCAACCCGATCATATCTAATTGTGCTGATTGCTGTCCGCCACCTCAGAGGTGGCAGACTAGTTAAAGAGCATCAGTCTTACGACCACTGCTTCTTAACTTCCGCTTCAGGCAAACCTGAATTGGAGTGGGTCGGAAGCAGCATCCGCTGCTTCATAAATTGACCCCTAAGTGCTATTGCATTGTATTGTTATCATGCATTTGTTGTTTATGCAGATCTACTGTATTTACTGGTGCTTTAATATATAAGCAATAATACTGGTTACTATATAATATAGGTAACACTACTTATTATGGTAGCAATCACAATCTACTTACTGGTTGTTAGGTATGACCAGGTTTAAAGGATTTTAGTGATACACAAATATGGATCTATCTCTAAACACTTTAGAGAATGCAATACAACCACAAACTCTTAAAACTGTAGTAGCATTATTGTATTTATTTATTTTTATTACAACGCATTATATAATGTGAAATGCAGTATGTATAAAACAGCAAACAAATCTGTGTCACAGAAATTCATTTCTTTCCTAAGATATGGTGAGTCCACTGCGCCCTCAATTACTGTTGGGAATATCACTACTGGCCAGCAGGAAGACGCAAAGAGCACCACAGCCAAACTGTTAAATATCACTCCCCTTCCCACAAACCCCAGTCATTCTCTTTGCCTTCGGTGCAAGGAGGAGGTGAAGTTTGGGTGTCTGATACGTCAATCAAGATTTTATTATTTTGAAAGCCAGAGTAAGTTACTCTGTTCTTTCCTCTCAAGAGGGTCTAGCCGTATTCCACGTTAGTCTCTTCAGTAGGGCAGTGATGGCTTTTAAACAGTTAGTAACTTGTGAAGTCGGCTAGTCTGCGTTTTCCTAACATGTTGCTGCCCTGGTATAGAAAGCCAGAGTAGGCTTACTCTGTTCTTTCTTTTTTCCACAGGTCACTGTAAGGAGCGGCATCCTTCCATACTGTGAGAGCTGTCTTTCTGCCAGACAGCTAGAGGTGCAGAAAAGTGCCTTTGGTCTTCTGGGTGGAGACTGGCACTGAATGGGGTAGCCATTGCTGGAACTTTAGCTAAACACCCTCATTTTATTAAGGCTGCACCGTTTTGGGGACAGTATCCTGAGTTCAGGAACTTTTTGGCAGAGGCAGGCACTATGTGTGTGACATGAGACTAGAGTTAACTTCCTTTAAGAACAGGAAGTATTAACCCCTTATAGTTTGCATTAGTTTTATTTTTCTGGCGAAGTGTAAGACAGTACAGAGTTTTCACTTGTAGATCGCATCTGATGCGCTTTCAGATAGTTGCGCTATTGAAGCGGCTCCATTTCCCTTGGGGCTTCTCTTCCGGTATGAAGCAAGCATTTTTAGTATCTCAGATGCAGCTTCAGATCGTGACGTGTTTTCTGTTATTCCGCTCACTGCAATTTAGAAACAGATTGCAGAGCGGGTTTTGGGAGCTTTGTCAAGAAAGACCTACGCTCCATTCTTTCATTCATGGGAGTAGGTAAGCACCTCAGTCGCAGGGCTGAGGAGTAGAGGCTAAAATACTTTATAAAGAAATATAATTTTTTTTGGCGGCATTTTTACTGATTGGGAATCATCCTCTCTAGAGACGCAGTTTAATTGAGTTGGTCTCTTAAAAGGGACAGTACAATTTTAAAAAAAAGATGGAACTTTTTTATATATATATTTTTTTTTGTCTTTTTCTTCTTAAACGGGAAGAGTCCACAGCTGCATTCATTACTTTTGGGAATTCAGAACCTGGCCACCTGGAGGAGGCAAAGACACCCCAGCCAAAGGCTTAAATACCTCCCCCACTTCCCTCATCCCTCAGTCATTCTTTGCCTTTCGTCACAGGAGGTTGGCAGAGAAGTGTCAGAAGATTGAAGATCTTATGGAGGGTAATACTCCTTGAAATGGGACTAGAGTTTTAAGTAATCCTGTCAGCCTCTCAGTGAGAGAATGGATGAAAGTTAGAGTCCAGAGATGCAGAGAGTGTCGGCTCTGCGAAACCATCCCGTTTCATGTTAACAGCTCCTTGGCAATCACCGTTAACGAGTTTCGCTGCCTGCCTTTATTCACTCAAGTCTATGTCAGAAGCGATGCTACTATCTGTCACACTTGAAGGGACGTGTCCTGTTCCAAAGCGTGGATTCCGGTAAGATCGTTTCATTTCATTTAAATATCTTAATGTAATGTTAATGAAAGAAGTCAGGGTCCCAGTGGGACTCCTTTATCTTAAAATGGAATCAAGGGTTAATATCTCCTTTGGGTGGTTATTGAACAGGGGGGACTTTAATCATGTTTGTTATGTGATCTGTCTGCTAATGTGTAGTGATGCTTGGGCTCATGGTTAGTCGGACAATAACGGTCTTATCATCAGACTGTGTTGTCCTTTTGGACTGGCGTGCCTTTTTTTCTGCTGGCTTACACGTTGCACCTCGTGACCGGGTGTGGTAACGTTGTCATTTCATTTCCGTACCCTGACCGAGTGGGGACGGAGACAATCTGTTTGTTCGTTGTCTGGTTCACAGGAGGTGGTGAGTGCCCCAGCCATTGGGGGTGTAAGGTGCCGTTTAGCTTTAGTCCATATTTGCAATCTCCAAGTTATGGAGGATTCTGATATTTTAGAGATGGACATCTCCAACTCTGAGTATATGTCTTGTGAGGAGTATGAAATGGCCAGGGTTATGCAATCCCATCAGTTATGTTCCAATTGCCGTTCTAGAGTACTCTCTTCCCCCAAATCAGGGAATGCAGAGTGTGTTGAGCCATCTGCCTCTGAGAATTCCATGTCCCGTTAGGCGCATGCCCAAGAGCCTTCTTTTGCTACACAAGCAGGTGTCCCTATGGCCGTTACTCCTTCTCCGGAAGACGGCTGTTTCCTCCAGAGGTTACGGCACGGTTCTGCATGGCCATATCTATGGCGCTTGCACATTTATATCTCCGAAGAGAAGTATTTTTAAGATACTGTCCGTGTTCTGTTAACCAGGGTCCGTCAAGCGTGAGAGTGCCTGAGTCAATTCGGCCTTCTGGGGAAGCGATGGCCTCTGAGACTTCAGGGGCTCCTCCCTCGGGGCCGGGGTCATCCATCGATCCGGCGGGGGAACATTTTGCCCTCCGTTATAGACTAGCACATCTTCGTGTACTACTAAGGCACGCTTTGGCGGTGCTGGAGGATTCCGGCCCTACTGGGCCGAGAGATCCTCGGTCTTCCGTGTCGGATGTCAAACTGGGTTAGACTTATGGGGATGAAGCCAATCTCCTTGACGTCTCCGTTTTTCTTTTCTTTTAAGTATCTGTTCAAGTTTTGAGCTTAGGAGAATAGAGCCTCTGATTGGCTGGTCCTATTAGTGTTCCCATTCTCCTTGGGCGTTCACCCTCGGCTGCTGCCTTCATCTTCTTTGATCCAGTTAGGATGTGTTTGTTTTATGAAGCTCATGTCTGTTATGATTTTCTGTTTTGGGAATGTTTCCTCTCGGTTCCGGATTCAGAGTCTGCTGAGGCTCCTCGTGAGAGTTCATCCATTTCCCATGGGTTTGGAGGTTTGGATGACCTCTGGGCGTCGGGGTACCAGATGGATGATGTTTTTTGTTTTTCACTCTTGGTATCTTCTGGATGTCTGTTTTTTTCTGGCCTAGTCATGGTATATTCTTTGTTTTCAGACATTGCCAATCCCTTTGGACTGGGTCCATTTCCTCGAAGTGGGGGTCAGGGATCTGACTGCTCTGCTGTGTCTTGACAGTGTACTTCCAGTTGATGCAGGTCTAGCCAGCCTAAGGGATCTCTACCCTGCCTAGTAGCTGAAGGATTGGAATTTGAGTCCTGCGATGGCAGTTTTTCTAATCTGGTCTCCTGCTTTCGGTGAGGGGGATTCACGGTGTTTAATCCCTCCACTGATTTCATATGCTGCTGGTGTTGGGTGTTCTTCTAAGGCGAGAGTTGCCGTCAATCTTTTTCGACATTCTCTGTGGGTTTATCTCCCACAATGGCTTAGAGTCAGCCTTGCTGCCTTGAGGCAGAAGTGGCTGGGTGTTTTCACAAGGTAGCCCTTTTTTCTGATAGGATAACTAGTTTGTTTCTATCCTTGTCTACAGGCTCCAAATTTCTTCAGCTCCATATGGATTTCTTCCTATGTTGTCTACTTTTAGCGGTTGTCTCTGCTAAACTATGGTACAGTGAGGAGCCTGTGGCTTTCTTGACGCACTACAAGTTGTATGGTGTTGTGTCAGGGAGCTAAGGGTAGACCTTGGTTCTTTCTTGTGATCGCCTTTTCATAGGTGTGGAGTTGATCCCTGGTCCTTGTCCTTCTAGAGAGGCTTTCCCTGGGTGGATGTCTTTAGCAACCTTGGGTTTGCTTAGTCGTTTTGAGATTTTTTACCATAGTTGGTGGTCCTTTGGATACCTTATGGGTCCTCCGTTTTCCCCTTCGAGGGTAGGTGTAGGTTCTCTTCCATCGGGTCGAGGGCTAGTTCTGTGTGACCAGACAGTTTGTGGGACTTGGTTCCTCTGGGGGTTTTGTGCTCAATGGATTCTAAAGATTCTTAATAGTCTCTAGGATGGCCTTGCAGGTGTTTAACTGATGGGGAGTTACATGGTCCTCTCCGGTTTTTAACCCCTTGTGTCTAAGTGTTACAGTTTTTTTTATCGGGCAATTTCAGGCTGTGGTGCCCTTTGAAGGGGCCGCCTTCTGGTCCCACCCTTTGTTTGCATTCAGTTTCCTCTATAGCTTGGGTATTGTTTTCCCAAAAGTAATGAATGCAGCTGTGGACTCTTCCTATTTAAGAAGAAAAACTTAAATTATGCTTACCTGATCATTTTCTCTTCTTCTGACGGGAAGGGTCCACAGCTCCCCCCCCCCCCCCGTGTTTTTTATGGTGTGGCCGTATTTTAGTTTTTATTCTTCTTTTTCTCCCTGATATTTCTACTACTGTTCCTTGTTCCCTTGGCAGAATGACTGGGGGATGAGGGAAGTGGGGGAGGTATATAAGCCTTTGGCTGGTGTGTCTTTGCCTCCTCCTGGTGGCCAGGTTCTGAATTCCCAAAAGTAATGGATGCAGCTGTGGACTCTTCCCATCAGAAGAAAAGAAAATGATCAGGTAAGCATAATTTAAGTTTTTCTTTGTATCCTGCATCATGGAACAGGTGGGTGTTCCCAGGGATATGTGTCCTATTTGTGGGGATAATCCAATTGTGTCGCCCTTGCCTTTTTGTTCTTCATGTATAGATAGAACTTTCAAGAATAAAGAAAGACTTTTTGTTTCTGAGTCACAGTCTCTTAGGATGATGCTATTCTCAGACGTCTCAAGCCTTATTGGCGTCACATGCAGTGACCTGTGGTTCATCTCAATCTCCTGGAGGAGTATATTTGCAAGCAGAAATTGGTGCCCAGGTATTATCTGCGGTATCTGCAGCATTGGCTGCTATTCCCATGCTACAGATTCAGAGATTCAGATAGTAAGGTTTCTGTTCCAGGGCAGGCTAGCCTTGTTGCTCTTTCTCATAAGTCTGATGAGGAAGATACATTGGTAGCCTCTAAGGGTGAAATCTCAGACTCTGACAGTTTAATTCCTTTATCTGATGCTGAAGTTGTATCCTTCAGATTTAAGCTTAAACACCTCTGTGTACTGTTAAAGGAGGTTTTGGCTACTCTTGACAACTCAGGTACTCCCATCGCGGTCAACCCTAGGAAATCTAGCAAGCTTAATAAATACTTTGTTGTTTCTTCCTCTGTGGAGGTATTTCCTGTGCCAGATCGTGCCACAGAGATTATAGCACAGGAATGGGAGAAGCCTAGAATTCTTTTTTCTCTGTCTCCTGTCTTTAAGAAGATGTTTCCTGTTGCTGACTCTATTAAGATGTTGTGGCAAACGGTGCCTAAAGTAGAAGGGGCCATTTCTACTCTGGCTAAGAGAAGTACTATTCCTATTGATGACAGTTGTTCCTTTAAGGATCCAATGGACAAAATGCTGGAAGCTTATTTGAAGAGAATGTATGTTCATCAAGGTCTTCAATGGCAACCTGCAGTATGTATTGCCACTGTGACAAGTGCAGCAGCCTATTGGTTTGATGCCTTGTCTGAGTCTCTTCAAGCGGAGACTCCCTTAGAGGAGATCCAGGATATGATTAAAGCTCTTAAAGGGACATTAAACACTAAATACATGGTAGATAGAATGATACATTCAAAGAAAAGATTAGTCCATGACTAACATGTAGATGTATTTTTTAAAGTTTCATTAGTTGTTTAAAAATTGACAAAATAAGTGTAAAGTTTTAGTGTCTATAAAACACTGGGAGCTGCCATGTTGTAACTTGTGTTACCTTCTCTGCTGTGGCCAATTAGGGACAGTTATACATAGGTCATTAGAGTGTGCAGCCAATGGTTGTGCTGGATTTAACAGTGTTCTGCACTTCCATTTCTAACAGGAACTGAAAAGCTCACAATTTCAGAATGGAATTACAGGCAAAGAGGACAAAATATATAATGAAAGTATATTGCAGAGTTGTTTTATATATACAATTTATCATTTTATATTGACATCTCAAAGTGTTTAATGTCCCTTTAATTTAGCCAACTCCTTCATTTCTGACGCTTCAATGCAGGTTATCAAATTGGGAGCATAGGTATCTGGTTTCGCTGTGCTAGCACGCAGAGCTTTGTGGTTGAAATCTTGCCTATTCTAGACTTAAAGTGTCTAAACAAGTTTCTCAGAGTACAGTACTTCAAGATGGAGACTATACGTTCCATCAGGGCCGCCACTAGAAATTTTGGGGCCCCTGACTCAACCATTGATCAGCCCCCCCCCCCCCCTCCTTTGACATGTGCAATTTTTGACCAAGTGACTAAAATGTATATGCACATTATTCTTAATTGTCTATTTAAACTTGGAAATGTTGTAAAGGTAGTAACATACACACACACACAGACACACTCATACACTGAAACACACAAACACACTCACACATAAGGATTCACATATAGACACTCTAGCAGACACGCAAAGAAACACACTCAGACACAGAAACCCAAACAGACACTTAGCACTTGTTTACATTGACCTGACAAGTAATGAGGTAAACTACAGTTTTGTAAAAAAAAAGGAGATTTAGAAAACAAAATATGGAGTTCTGATTATCTTTTTGTAAAGGAAGATGACAACTAAATTATGACAACAGCATGCAGTGGCTGAAAGGAAGGGCCCTGAACTGCCTAAACAATAATTTAAAGGTTAAATGGTGGAGTGGTTACTTCCGGAAAGGTCTTGTTAGTCTCAAAGTCTGTAGAAAGATGTGAATAATTAGTAGTAAGGTCAAACTGTCCTAAAAAGGAACAGACAATGGACACACACACACAAACTCAAACTTGCACATACACCCAAGGAAACACCGATAGAGACAGCCTCAGAAAACACACAAAGACATATACACACACACACACAGAGACACCCACAGAAAACACACAAAGAAATACACACACACATACACAGAGACAACCACATGAAAAACACAGAAAGACATACATACACACACCCTCACTGAGACATCCACAGAAAACACACAAAGACATACACACACCCTCACAGAGACACCCACAGAAAACACAGACATACATACATACATACATACACACAAACACCCTCACAGAAACACCCATAGAAAAAGCTCAAAGACATATGCACACACCCTCACAGACATCCACAGAAAATGCACAAAGACATACACACGGTAACACCCACCCTCACAGAGAGACCCACAGATAAAAAATACATACACATAGAGACACAAACCAAAGCACAAAGACATAAACACATACACCCACAGAAACACTCACAGGGGGAAACATTTATGCACCTTGTATCCCCTAAATCAACAGTGTGTGACATGCATGATAAAAAAAATGCAGAAATTAAGAGATCACTTTTTAAAGAATCATATTTGTAAATGTGCAAACAAAAATAATTCTGTGAATTCGAAATTGTACATTAATGAGCTGGGTAGATGGCTAGATTAAGAAAAGTACCTTTAAAAGTTTGACATATGTTTGTTTGTTTGTTTCCCATTTACCCCAACCAAGAGCACCACTTCAAATATAGTGTACAAATGTTCCCATCTGTCAGCTGTACTTATGGATTTTGAAAATGCTGTACTCTATATGGTCTTGGTGGGACCATAAGCTGTGGTACTCATACCATTAGATCTGTTTAAATGCAGGATTTAGGCTTGTTGGTATGTATTTCAAAACTAAGTCAGCTGTAGTGTAAACTGAACAGTGTTAAGTTAACCTGTCTCATTTCAAACACTGAGCAATCTTAGTCTGAGAGTATAAAATTTTATGCAGATGTAAAAAACTTAGATAAAATGCCTCCTTGCATCTGGAAAGTCCTTGCATAAAGGGACAGTAAACTGGAATGTAATATATATATATATATATATATATATATATATATATATATATATATATATATATATAATGCATATCTGCCAAAAGGGCATCTACCATTTGTGTATTGAGGAGGAAACATTTCTGCATGGTTTTAAATATAGAATTTCTACAGCATTGTCAAATAATCATAAATACACTGCTGCTAAAAAAAATTGTTTTTATGGACCCCTAGCCCCACCATACAACTACTACCACACTGAAGTTACAATCCAAAATTGCACAAAGAAATAAAAATCATTTGCTAAGTAAGTCCTACCTCCTCTTCAAATGAAAGTGATCTGCTGTCTGACTCAGGCACACACTGTACAAAGTGCCAAGTCTGTCTCACACTGAGCATAGTGGTTTAGTGCACACTAAGAAATCCTCTCAAATGCTAATACTTTACTCCTTGTAATAACATTTCCCATGCTCAATTAGCACTCTGCTATAGTACCCACTGGTGGCTGTCAAAATAAAAAAATAAATTTTTTTTTTTTTTTTTAGTTCTTGCCTCATGGGACCCCCCTGGCTCATTGGGCCCCTGACAGGAGTCACCCCTGTCACCCCCTGATGGCGGCCCTGCGTTCCATTCTTCCTTTAGTGCAGGAAGGTCATTTCATGACGACAATAGATCTGAAGAATGCGTACCTTCATGTTCCCATTCACAGGGATCATCACAAATTTATGAGATTTGCCTTTCTGAACACACACTTTCAGTTTGTGGCTTTTCTATTTGGCCTTGCCACAGCTCCCAGAATTTTCTCAAAGGTTCTGGGGGCTCTTTTGGCAGTGATTAGGTCTCGGGAATTGCAGTGGCGCCTTATCTGGACAACAATCTGGTTCAGGTGCCATCTTTTCAAAAAGCAAAATCTCACACAGAGATCTTGTTGTCTTTTCTACGTTCCCATGGATGGAAAGTGAATCTGAAAAAGAGTTCCCTTGTTCCAGCTACAGGGGTAGTTTTCTTAGGGACTGTAAAAGATTCCCTATCGATGAAAATATTTCTGACGGAGGTCAGAAACGCCAAAATTCCTTCCTCTTGCCTCTCTTTACAGTCTACTGTTCGACCATCAGTGGCTCAATGTATGGAGGTAATTGGTCTGATGGTTGCTTCCATGGACATCATTCCCTTTGCTCGATTTCATTTAATAGCTCTGCAGTTATGCATGCTCAGGCAATGGAACGGGTCTATGCGGATCTGTCTCAGAGAATAGATCTAGATCAGTCAACAAGTGACTCTCCCGTGGTGGCTTTCTCAAGAACATCTCTCTCAGGGAACATGCTTTCAAAGACCTTCCTGGGCGATTGTGACCACGGACGCCAGTCTGTTGGGCTGGAGAGCAGTCTGGGACTTGTTGAAGGCACAGGGACTCTGGTCTCAGGAGGAGTCTGCTATCCCCATAAACATCTTGGAGTTGAGAGCGATTTTCAATGCTCTGATGGCTTGGCCTCAGTTTTCTTTAACCCGGTTTATCAGGTTCCAGTCAGACAACATAACCTCAATGGCTTACATCAACCACCAAAGAGGAACTCAGAGTTCCTTAGGCATGAAGGAGGTGGCTCGGATTATTCAGTGGGCGGAAGCTCACAATTGCTGTCTATCTGCCATCCACATTCCAGGAGTGGACAACTGGGAAGCAGATTTTCTGAGCAGACAGACCTTTCATCCCGGGGAGTGGGAGCTCCATCCGGAGGTGTTCTCCAGATTGACTCTCAGATGGGGGGTGCCAAAGGTGGATCTGATGGCGTCTCGGCAGAATGTCAAGCTAGATATTAAGTTGTTATCTTGGAATGTTTTTTTTCTTATTGCTATTTCTTCTGCTCGGAGAGTCTCGGAACTCTCGGCTTTGCAGCATGAATCACCTTACCTTATCTTTCATGCCGATAAGGCGTTTCTTCATACTAAGTTTGGTTTTCTTCCTAAAGTTGTTTTGGATAGAAATATTAATCAGGAAATTCTTGTTCCTTCTCTATGTACAAATACTTCTTCTCATAAGGAAGGTTTGCTGCACAACTTGGACGTTGTGCATGCTCTGAAATTCTACCTACAGGCGACTTAAGATTTTCGCCAGTCTTCTGCCCTGTTTGTTTGTTTCTCTGGGAAACGTAAAGATCAGAAAGCTACTGCTACTTCATTTTCTCTCTGGTTGAGAAGTATAATTCGTTTGGCCTATGAGACTGCTGGACAGCAGCCTCCTGAGAGAATTGCAGCTCATTCTACTAGGGCTGTCTCTTCTTCTTGGACTTTCAAAAATGAATCTTCTGTGGAACAGATTTGCAAGGTGGCAACTTGGTCTTTTCTGCATACTTTTTCCAAATTTTCCAAATTTTATACTTTTGCCTCGACTGAGGCTTCTTTTGGGAGAAAGGTTCTTCAAGCAGTGATGGCTTCTGTTTAGGTCTGCCTGTCTTGTCCCTCCCTAGTCCTCTGTGTCCTCTAGCTTGGGTGTTGGTTCCCAACAGTAATTGAGGACGCTGTGGACTCACCATATCTCAAGAAAGAAAACAAAATTTATGCTTACCCGATGAATTTCTTTCTTTCCGGATATGGTGAGTCCACGACCCCGTCCTTTTATTTTAAGACAGTTTTTTTTGCCTAAACCTCAGGCACCTCTACACCTTGTGTTACTTTTTTCTCCATTTACCTTCAGTCGAATGAATGGGGTTTGTGGGAAGGGGACTGATACTAAACAGCTTGGCTGTGGTGCTATTTGCCTCCTCCTGCTGGCCAGGAGTGATATTCCCAACAATAATTGAGGACGCCGTGGACTCACCATATCCGGAAAGAAAGAAATGTATCAGGTAAGCATAAATTTTGTTTTTTTTACATTAAGACTAATATTTTGCCTACAGTATTGATGGATCTGGATCCAAAAATGACGTCCTGATATCATAAAAGTTTATTTTCAAACATATCCTATGTGGCTAATTTTAAATTCTTTACTGCCAAACAGACTTGCATGCAACAGGTCAATAGGTAATCTGGCAATAAAGGTGTATATGTACAGTAGCTCATACTGCTTAGAAGAGAACAAAAACTCTGCTTTGACCAAGAGACTTCATTCTTTATTTTTAATAGGATAATTGTAGTTGGGTTCTAAGAATGAAGATGTCTTTAGTGAGAAGATAAAAGGCCTGTAGACTAATACTTTTGTTTCCTAGTGTGCAAAAGAGAAAAAAACGAAGAAAAAAAAAAATACAAAGTGTAAGTTGCTACCCTCCATTTGCCCTCTGTAGACATAAATATCCTATTGCAGAATGCACGGCCAGACATTTTTTTTTTTAGAAACCTGACCACTGTTTATGATTATACAGACAGCCAAGTATATCCCTATGCCACTCTGTGTAATGGTTCTTACTTTATTTGAAAGAGAATGCTTTCATAGAAATGAGTGCAAAAGGAAGAGAAAAAAATAAATTTACCTCTATTACCAAATCTACATCTTTCTGTTTTATTGTTTTGTTAAAATGTATACGGAATACAGGAGCGTTCAAATGTCTTAACCACTATGGGCCAGTTTACAAGTTGAGCTTCCACGGCATGAGAACTAGCGCAGCAAACGTAAGTCACGCAGCGATGGGCAGCAATTTGAAATATATATGTATATGAATATGTACATATATATCTATGTGTTAATATGTGTTTATACACATATTAACACATAAATATATACATGTATATAAGCATATACATATATATTTATTGAGAACACACAGTCCCCAAAGACTCCAATTTAAGGGCATTTTTTAGTGCCATTTTTTTCTAACACCTCTGACCCGCTCAGAATTAAAAAAACTGTGCCCCAATTGCCCCCAAATAAAGTGCATAGTTCTTTAACATAAATAAAAAATATGAGCATTTTTCTTTTCTTAATAAAAAAACTGCACAAAGCAGTTATAAGGGGTTAAAGTAAGGTGATGTGGGGTGTTTGGGAAAAAAAGGCACTGAAAGTGCCTTTAACATAGATGTCAATGGGGACTGTGTTTTTACTGTAAATATATATGTATATGCTTATATACATATATATTTTTATTTTGCTGCCCAACGCTGCGCAAATTACCCCCTGCACTGCGCTATGTGGTTTGACATGTCTAACGGCATGAGAACGAGGCTCGTATTGAAGCCTTTGGAAGCTCTTTCATGAGCAAGGCTTTCCGGCAACCAAATTGTTTTCAGGATTGTAAGGACACCAAATTGTTATTGTTTAAAAAGATAGATAACACCTTTACTACCAAGTATTTAAATTTATACACTCAAGAAAATATAATGGATCTTGAGATAGAAGGTAGAAACGAAGAGGAGGAGATCACAGAGGAGAGCTGGACATTTTGAACTAAGTCCGCAAACCAAGATTTGGAAGGCCAAGCTTGCACTTTTAGAATTACTGAAGATAGCTCTAGCATTATTCAAACTATCACTCTAGGAAGCAGAACAGTTGGAGGAAATATATATACAGTATATGCCAGGTGAAAATACCAAGGAGCTACTAGAGCATCTACAAGTTCCACCTGAGGATAAGTGTACCTCACAAGAAATCTGGGGAGCTTTGAATAATCTAGAAGCCATCAGGTCTATCTCTGGATGACCTCACCTCTTGACTATTTGATTAAAGACCTCTGTATAAAGAGACCATTCCCCTGGAAGGGATTGCCGACTGTGAAAATCCACTTCCCAGTTGAGCCTGATTTAAAATGCAAGTAAGTCTTCTCCTTCAAGGGAGGCCAGCTCTGTAGAGCCCTTAAAGGGCCATTATACACTCATTTTTTCTTTGCATAAATGTTTTGTAGATGATCTATTTATAAAGCCCATAAAGTTTGTTTGTTTTTAAAATGTATAATTTTGCTTATTTTTAAATATCATTGCTCTGATTTTCAGACTCCTAACCAAGCCCCAAAGTTTTATTTGAATTCTGTCAGCTACCTACTCCAGCTGGCTCCTGTTTGTGTAAAGGGTCATTTCATATGCAAAAGAAGGGGGAGGGGGGTGTCTTATTTCCCACTTGCAGTGGGCTTTCCAGCTGCCTTTTCAACAGAGCTAAACTGAAAGCTTCTAAGTAAGTTTTTAAACCATTTTATACTGGATTTTTATATCAGTATCTGTGCATCTTATTCTTTATAGTAGTGTCTATTACATGCAGTTATATGAAAATGAGTGTATACTGTCCCTTTAAGATAGAACGGACCCAACATAGGAAATTTGTGTCTGTCATTTCTGTCCAGGATGGACTGAGAAATGAAGCCCCTGAGGAATGCACTGGAGATTTATTCAACAAGAAAGACTAATTTGTTATAAGATCTATTAGAATCATTTGGCAAGCTGAATGTAATACTTGCACAGTTGACTCAGCATGTGAAGATGAAGAGGTCTCATATAAAGCGAAATAAACGTAATGGAATCTGAGGCAGCAATCATCAGATCTAGCTTGGGAGCCAGCCCATTTTAGGTTCAGCACCCTGGATAGCGCTTGCTTATTGGTGGCTACATTCAGCCACCAATAAGCAAGTGTAACCCAGGTTCTAAACCAAAAATCGACCGGCTCCTAAGCTTTACATTCCTGCTTTTGAAATAAAAATAGCAAGAGAACAAAGAAAATTGGATAACAAGAGTAAATTAGAACGTTGCTTTAAATTACATGCTCTATATCAGGGGTCAGCAACCTTGGGCCCCCAGATGTTTTGAAACTACATTTCCCATGATGCTCAGACAGCCTAAAAGAGTGTCTCAGCATCATGGGAAATGTAGTTCCAAAACATCTGGGGGCCCAAGGTTGCTCACCCCTGCTCTATATGAATCATTCAAGAAAAAAAATTGGGTTTACTATCCTTTTAATGTACAGAAAACTTTATACATTAAACCTAAGATAATTTGAGAATTATAATAGTAGCTGTGTAAGATCAGTTTTTATGTACTTAGAAGCTGTTCTTCTAACGCTTTTAAGTCACCCAGTGTATATCAGTCTCACATTAGTGCCAGGTATAAGATAATGTTGCAATTTTGTAAAGATTTCCTTATAAATGAATAACTGCCACCATAACTTCGATTTTGCATTGCTAAAATGGATAGAGCATCACTATTAGAACTGTATGAGTCAGAGTATATAATGTAAAGACACTTTTAATTTCACTTCTATTTTTAAATTTACTTTGTTGTCATGGAATCCTTTGTTTATAAAACAAATGTAAATATCCTGCACTACTGGGAGCTAGCTGGTTATTCGTGGCTATTCACATTTGTTTCTTGTCATTAGCTCACCAGATGTTTTCTGCTAGCTCCCAGCAGTGCGTTTGCTGTTGTAGAGCTGACTTTAACCCTGTGTTTAATCCCTTTGCAGGGTCTATACAAGATCTATACAATATATGGTGCATTCATAAAATGCTGTAACATATTAGGGCATTTTTTTTCGACCTTTAAGATGCTGTTCGAGTGAGGTGGCCGGCTAGCAACTGCTGATATAAACAAAGTTGTGTAATCTCTAATCAATAGCCTAGCATTCCTTATTTATCAACCATGATTACTATGTGCCGTGCTATGATTCTATATTTAGAATCTCAGGTATGAAATTCTGCATTTAATGACATTTTTATAATCTCAATAGGAAAAAAAGCATACACGTGTATGCCCCATCAGGTTTACTTTAAGCAATATAGTGTACTTTGACCTGATGCTAATCCTATAAGGAAACATATACTATTAGGAGTTCCTTACAAACCGATTACCATCTTTGTAAATGCACCAGAAATAGATTGTATCCTACTCATGTAATAATCTTAAAGGAATAAAATCACACCAGAGTTTGTCAAAAGTTTTTTGTATGTTTATTTTAAGGTAATTAGTATTCATTATCCTTGTGCTGTCGGCTCAGAGGAGACTCCTGGGACTATGTCTACTGCTGAAACAAAATCCTTTCTCTTTTTGATGTTCACTGCAAACTGATCTGCTAATAATTTAGCTGGTGATTCTGATGATATTCCGTTGCAGACAGGTGGACATCCACTGCACTGCTGACAGAAGAGATATCATTCTAAAGAGATGCTATTTGTCGCTAGCTGAGAGATATTATACCCTGCATGCGCCTATGGGGATTTCAACATAATTGCATGGATTAACCCCCTTGCTGCTGTTCACTTGGGGAAAAAAAAGTGTCTGCACTAAAAGATATATGGCAATACTCTCAATAAGTTACCATAATGTGGCACCCTTGTTTTAAACAAATTACAATAAAGGGGAAATATAATAATTTTGTAATCCAAGTTAATCCAAAATATTCAGTGTACTAACTTTAAAAGAGTGTATTACATCTGATATATAATTCTTATAAGTCATTTCTCAATTAACCTATTATGTCAGTTGTTTGATAAACACATATTAATATTTCAGTCAAACAAGATGCACATATAGATTTTGGTAAATTTACTATGCAACCACTTATTTTATTTTTATTAACAGATTCTGGAACTCAAGTTTATTACCATGGAAACTAGATTATCCTACAATGTTTCCTTAGAGGGAAATGAAAGCCAAAATTAAAGGGACATTCCAGCCAAAATTGGAATCCAAAGGGATGCATTTCAGTTTTGAATATAAGTATTTTTGTAATATACATATTGTAGCAAAAATGCTTCTAATATAAAGCTATAGCTGTTTCTAAAGTGTATTTAAGTATGGACTGTGCAATAACATTTTAAATACAGTACTTGCTGCTTGTACCATTTTGTAATGACTCAATTTGTTAATTGCTGACATGATACAAGTACCACTGGTGCTCTGAGCAGCTGCACTACTAGAAAGCTGATGCAGTAAGTATATCTAGATATGCTTCACATGCACTTGCAGAGAACAATGCTAACACTAAAACAGTGATAACTTTTACTAGAAGCATTTTTCCTAATGCATGTATATTGCAAATATGTTTCTATTTAAAGATGTAATTCATCTATGTGCATTTCAATTTTGACCAATGTCCCTTTAAATGTTTTTTTATTCACACAGATCGTGCAATTTTAAAAGACTTTTTAATTGTATTATCAAATTGATTTAATTTTCTTGGTATTCTTTGTTGAAAAGCTCCTCTTATTATAGAGGAAGTTTCCAGAGAAAGAGCCATACCCTGTAGCTGATGTTAGCAAGTAAGAAGATATTACCCAATACCCAGTAAGCAATATTCCCTATAAATTTGTTTACAGCTGTGCGGAGCTGCTAAGTTTTTTACACAACCCGGTGAATGGGCAGTATATATGTGTATGTGTGTGTATATATATATATAGTGGATATAAAAAGTCTACACACCCCTGTTAAAATGTCAGGTTTCTGAGACAAAGATAAATCATTTCAGAACTTTTTCCACCTTTAATGTGACCTATAAACTATGCAACTCAATTGAAAAACAAACTGAAATCTTTTAGGTGAAGGGAGTAAAAAAAATAATATGGTTGCATAAGTGTGCACACCCATAAACTAATACTTTGTTGAAGCAACTTTAGATTTTATTGCAGCACTCAGTCTTTTTCGGTATGAGTCTATCAGCATGGCACATCTTGACTTGGCAAGATTTGCCCACTCTTCTTTGCAAAAACACTCCAAATATGTCAGATTGCGAGGGCATCTACTGTGCACAGCCCTCTTCAGATCACCCCACAGATTTTCGATTGGATTCAGGTCTGGGCTCTGGCTGGGCCATCCCAAAACTTTAATCTTCTTCTGGTGAAGTCATTCCTTTGTTGATTTGGATGTATGCTTTGGGTCGTTGTCATGCTTAAAGATGAAGTTCCTCTTCATGTTCAGCTTTCTAGCAGAAGCCTGAAGGTTTTGTGCCAATATTGTCTGGTATTTTGAACTGTTCATAATTACTTCTACCTTGAATAAGGCCCCAGTTCCAGCTGAAGAAAAACAGCCCCAAAGCATGATGCTGCCACCACCATGCTTCACTGTGGGTCTGGTGTTCCTTTGGTTATGTGCAGTGTTGTTTTTGCGCCAAACATATATTTTGGAATTATTGCCAAAAAGTTCAACCTTGGTTTCATCAGACCATAACACCTTTTCTCACATGCTTTTGGGAGACTTCAGATGTGTTTTTTCTCAATTTAGCTGGGCTTGGATGTTTTTCTTCGTAAGAAAAGGCTTCTGTCTTGCCGTCTACACCAAAGATATGAAGAATACGGGAGATTGTTGTTATACGTACTACACAGCCAGTACTTGGCAGATATTCCTCCTTTAATGTTGTTGTAGGCCTCTTGGTAGCCTCCCAGACCAATTTTCTTCTCGTCTTTTCATCAATTTTGGAGGGACATCCAGTTCCTGGTAATGTCACTGTTGTGCCATATGTTCTCCACTTGATGATGACTGTCTTCACTGTGTTCCATGGTATATCTAATGCCTTGGAAATTCTTTTGTATCCTTCTCCTGACTGATACCTTTTAACAATGAGATCCCTCTGATGCTTTAGAAGCTCTCTGCGGACCATGGCTTTTGTGTAGGACGTGACTAAGAAAATGTCAGGAAAGACATACTAGAACAGCTGAACTTTATTCAGGGTTAATCAGAGGCACTTTAAATTATGGCAGGTGTGTGATGACTCTTATTTAACATGGTTTTGAATGTGATTGCTTAATTCTGAACACAGCTACATCGCCAGTTATAAGAGGGTGTGCACCTTATGCAACCACATTATTTTAGTTTTTTTTGTTTACTTCCCTCCACCTTAAAGGATTACTTTCTGTTATAATTTTTAAGCTAAACAACTAACATATTAAGTTAATAAACATTCATTAAAACCTACTGACCTATATTTTCTCCAAAACGAAGTTTCATAACGTTCTAAAAGTTATATCTTTTATTCGCCGATGATGTCACGTTATCCTGCCCACTATTTTCAGCACTGAGTGTTCAAAATACTTAAACCAATAACTTTGTGTTTAAAGCGCCATTTTGGAACCTAGGTATTGTAAACGGATTGGTACAGAGCAAAGGATACCCACGGTGTGGGTGTGGAAAACAATTAAATTTGCAGACAAGATTTCTGATATACGGTAGAGATATGTTAATGAAATGCTATTGAGAAAAAGCATATTTGGGGTAATTAGTTAGTAACAGGCATAGAAAATATTTACTTACAGTGGCCCTTTAAAGATTTCAGTTTTTTTTCAATTGAGTTGTGTAGTTTATAGGTCACATTAAAGGTGGAAAAAGTTCTGAAATGATTTATCTTTGTCTGAAAAATGGCCAATAAATCATAAATTCTGCCAGGGTATGTAAACTTATGAGCACAACTGTGTATATATCTCATATAGCTATCTCATATATATCATATATATATATATATATATATATATATATACAGTATATATAATATACATATATATATATATATATATGCATTTCCTCATTTATAGATAGTCTCCCACACAACTTTCATTCTCCTGAAATGACAGCTGCAAACACTGATCAGCACATCCTTCCATTCACTTAACCCTATAGAATACATACCCTCTCACCCTACAAGAAGCTATATATCACACATCAATATTATATACTTTTTATTTCTTTTATAATTTTTAGTTTTTACTATTTGTATTTTATTTTCATCTACACACCTCATACCACTAACATGAATCTAAATATCACCATACTGTTATTCGTGATAACCCTTTTCTCACTCCAATTTTGTTCACATCACTACCGCCATAAGCACACACCTCAAACTGGAAAACAAATTATCATACACCATGGCCTGCTCTGTTGCTGTAACTAATCTGCTGAGTGCTGGTGGAGAGTTATAAAAAATAGTCCTCCTACCCCCACCTCACAAAATTATAAAGTATCCCATTTACTTTATGGCCGAACAAAAATGATGTCCAAATTCCTATTCCTTATGTTACTTGCTCTTGCAAATGATGTAGAGTCTAACCCTGGTCCCCCAACAAATTCCATTACTAGCCTTCCAGCTAAAAAAGGCCTCTCCTTTGTGTATTGTAATATCCGCGCTTACCACCAAAAATCGATGCACTGCAAGCATAGTGTTCACATTACAAGTCCAAAATCATTGTGATCTCTGAATTGTGGCTAACTGCAAAAATACCTGACTTTGCCATTGCAATACATGGGTATTCATGCCATAGAAATGAGAGCAAAAAGAGGAGGCGGCATTGTAATTTATGTTAACAATTCCATATAGTTCACCTCCTTACAAAAATTCAGCTCTTCTGCCACCTTTGATTTCCTTTCTGGTACAATTGAGATCCCGTGCAGTAAATCAATCATTGTTGCCGGAATCTACCGCCCACCTAGCTCCTCTGTGCATTCCCTTTCTGGCATGGCCCATCTCCTTAGTGAAACCATAGCTCAAAACCCAAAAAGTGATATTTTGGTCCTTGGAGATTTTAATATTGATTGGCTGAATCCTAAAAACAATAGTTCTTGCTCGCCGTTTAAGCTCAAACTAAAAGAACTTGCAGTTTAAGTTCAAACTAAAAAACTCAGGTATTGCTGATCGTCCGCTAACCTGGTTTCGATCATATGTGTTGGATCGATCACAATATGTCTCCATATCTGACAGCGACTCCCTCCCTCTCCCAGTCACGTGCGGTGTTCCCCAAGGTTCCATTCTTGGCCCCCTACTATTCACATTATTTATAAATTATCTGCCAAATGTTTATTTAGTATTTGCAATGTCGGGGGCGGCAGACTAGGGCTATTTAGACTAGGGGTTTATCAATGTGGATTGCGTTATAGCGATCACCATTCCGCAATCGCAGGTGTTAGTTTTTTTCTAACACTTTTTCTCCATTGATGTCTATGGGGGAATACGTGCACGAGCACGTCAAGTCTGTGTGGTATGGAGCTTATCGCACCATAACGCACAACACAAAAAGGTTTGTTTGTAACTTTTAATGGCAGTTCTATGGAAAGTGTGGTACCGCTAAATTGTTAGTGTTATTTACTCACAGGGTTTAGCGCACAACTTGTAATCTTGGTCAATAAGAGGTAATACACTAATCTAATAAAAAAAAAGTGAATACAGTACTCTTTTGATAATATACAATCCAATTTCTTTATTATCAGATCAAAAAATATATAAATATTTTCTGACATCAAAAATATGTACTAATTGTATTCAATGCTTGATAAAAAAAAATAGCCATATACACACAAAAAACAAATGCACATCAATAGTTAAAAAGGTTATGCAACGAAAAAGAACCTACATGTGTGATCAAAATAAGAAAAGACACTGAAATAAAATAGGGAGGTCTAGCAACACCCAGACATCATAATGATCTCACCTAAATTCAGGTAGGTAGTGTCTAAGTGGGCAAGTATTGGGATCTCTATCCTCTAAGCAATTAAGGTGTTAATTACATTTCATATATTACCAAAAAAAATATCAATGAAGTGCAAATAAAACATCAGTCCTGTAATAGATTAATATATCAATCTACTTTACACTTGCTGGCTTTTAATGTGGTAAAATATGTGCAAAACTGTATCAAACAAGTTCATGTGAATAACATCAAATTATTAAGATTGTAGAATAGTTGTAAGTTGATAAGTTTAATTGATCCAAATACCACAAATGGTATATAAGCATTCCTTTTACCTTATATCGCCATTGGTCCATGTACCAAATATTTAACATGTATGGACAATATTAACATGTCTAATAAAGAAAAATAGTTACTACTAATGTGTACTCACAAACATAGAATATAACAATAAATATAAGCAATGTGAAAATACAACACTGTGCACTCTGATTAAGGACTATGCGCTTGATTATAGAGTGTACAATGTTACATTTTCACATTGTTTATATCTACTAACACATCTCCACAGATCTAGAATGCTTTAATTGTCCCATGGGTGATCACTGTTAGGGTCAATTGGTGTCAGAAGTTCTTGTAAGGCTAATTGAAATGGTGGTGATCACCATTAAGATTAACTTGCAGTAAGGTGTCCAGGGGGTTTACAGTTAGGTCTCACTGTGGTAATGGGTTATAGCTAGTAAAAAAATAAAAATCTAGGTGGTGGGGAAATCTTTAATTTTGTTTAGAGATATAGCACTATTACCTTCTCCCCATAAACTCCCTAGTGATTGGTCATAATGACTAGCCTCCAGGTGTCAATATTATTATTCTTTATTTATAAAGCGCCAACAAATTCCGTACCACTGAATTATTATTAGTAAGCCCCAAGTAGCAATCTGTCCGTAAATAGCAGAGGCCTGAGTATTTTCTAGTTGCTAAATAAGAGGTAAAGCTCTATTTTAGAGGTCTATAGAAGATCTAGCCCTGGGTACTTGTAGCTATTTTTCATTTTGGTGTATTTAATAGATTAATCAACTCATATGTTGTACTCTTCCAAATATGATAAACATCTTATTTTTTCATTTCCTAAATCATGACAATACAGCTAAACTAATATCTACAATACAATTTCAGCATGCAATACAGTATTTTTATCTAAAACCATCTATGTATGCTTTAGTCTGCAAACAGGGTGACTATACAAATGAGTTACCCTGCTTGTTTATTATGTAACTACTTTCAAATAAATGCTTTTAATTGCATTTCCAAATATAAAGCAAAACAAAACAACTATAAAGCATAGATAATTTTTGCCATCAAATATATACAGATTCTGAAAATGCAATAGAAGACAGATATAGAAAGTAACCCATGACTAAATACTTAAAAGCATAAAAATAAAAGCAAATACAAAATGTGTGAAGCAGAGATGTAGTCACAGATGCATGTAATCCATCCCCACTTCACTTTATGAGTTGCAGATTTTTCTTCACATCTGGTAGGAATTGAAAAATTCCAAAATACTAGTCAGAAATTAAATCTGTCCGGAACAAAACCTAAAGTTTAAATATTCTCCATCCTAGATCACGAACCAATTTACTACTCAAATATGAAATGTCACTCAAAATACAAACTTGTTTACTTGCCTTACACAAGAAGACAAAAGCCAAACATGGATCAATGTTCAAACAAAAATTTGCCTTTCAAAATGTTTAGAGAGACCTTGCAGCGCTGACAAGACTTGTTAGATAATCTCACCAGAGTGGAAAGCTTTAGATGATCGGGGCCTTAGTATCATTCATTCACCAATCAATAACTAAATGTTTATAATATACAGAATATTAAAACCCCAAATGATTTAAAGATGAAGAATAACTACAAAATAGTAATAGTAATAGCTTCTCATGCTGCATAACCTGAAACTACTTTTCTAACCTCCATGCAAAATCATATCAACTACAATCATAAATTAAATGCTAAGGGGAAACCTAAATAACAAGTGCATTTTGTGGTTTTGAGTTCTTGGAACCGTTTATATATATCTGAGACTAAGCAAGTACGGTGATATAAACACTCTAGTGACCCCATATAATTATGCACAGGAATGTTTTTTTTATTGTTTTGTCTAAAGCTTTTCAAACTGTGTGAACTAAATGTTTTTTATCCACTGTGAATATTTTTTTAGCATCTGCAAAATAAACATTTAGTGTTGAAACAAATAATGTTCTGTATCTCTGTGCCCACACTAATTCTAACAAGGTGGTTCCCAAGCACATCTCTTCACAGTGGCCAAAAGTGCTAGCTTACAAGACCTTACTGATATTGATTGGACATGCTGACCCTGTCGCATATTATTTCAAACACATTATACATCTGGTCCAATGTGCACAGTTAAAAGGAAAAATCTAGCCACCTTACTGCACTCTTAGTGCTGACAGGTATCTAGACATCTGTGAAAACATTCATAACCCCCAGAGGGGAACTTCAAACTGTCTTAACACCAGGCTTAGAAGGAAGTACAAGATTTGCCACTGTCTTGGCTGCTTTTCTTGTCTTTTACACTTGATGTTGCGCTTTACGAGCTCTCTGTGAAACTGAAAGTGTGTGGTACAAAGCATCAAATCTTAAGAAAGCTGATTTGTATGTTATAATTGTCATAGTGTTTTGCCAATATTCTCACAAATCAATTAAACTGAAGGAACAGCATTTTCTTTCACAATTCAGATAAAGCACACAAATTAAAAGAAGTTCCCAAATAACTTTCTTTTTCTTGGTATCCTTTTCATGACAGAATACCTAGCATGCGGGTGTCTTGAACATCATATGGCAACAGTGTTTACAACAATGCATAACAGTATTACAGAAATGTAAAAGTCAATTGGATTTTTTTTTTAAATTGTACACTCTAAACTGAATCCCTGAAGTTTAATTTTCACTTCCATGACCCTTTAATCACTAAGGCTAAACACTCCCACTGAGATTAATGAACCTCATAAAACTAAATTAACATCTATTTCCTTTAAACAGCAAGACCCTTGGTTTCTCAATTCAGACACAAGTATATCCAACACAAGGCTCAAGGTGCCAATGCTTTTCATTTGGTCATCATCAAATGATTCACACCTGCCCTAGCTGTGTTAATACAATATACATGTCTTTCTGAGAGTATGATCACAATTTCGGTATTTATCTTGCTAAAGTTTTAATTATTTGAAGTATGTTTATATAGAGGTTATATATGCTTTATTAATAATATTGCATAATCTTTCTCTCGGTCCTGTGAGTGAAAAAATCAGTATGTTACCCACGCCTTACAGTTCAAAATTGCGCTTTTAATAGCTACAATTTAGGATGAAGCTATAATCTGCAAGTTTACACCATGAAAACCTCATTATCCGATTTATGATATATACTATATGAGACAGAAGGAATTTGTTTAACATTGTTCACATCTGGAACTGGAAATGGGAAATAATATAATACAACACTGTCTTTAACCAGCTGTATTAGTTGTTATGGATTAGTAACACGCATATGAACAGATGGTATCTGGAAAATATCAACTAAGGGGATCTGAATCGCTGCTTTACTCACTCAATATTATAGGGATAGAAATTATGTTAGATAAGCCTTGGTCTTCTAAAGCAGGTGTAGAGTCAGCGGGAGGATCAAAGCAGTAAACAGTCTGAATTAGGAAGCATAAACCTTACTGCTGAAGTGGGTAATCATTTACCTTTTGTATTGCTGGAGGAGATGAGAAGGCAAGTCCAGTCTGAAGATAGGATACAGCAGAAACTGAGGGAATATATGAAGAGTCAGTGTCTGCTTTAAAACCTATAGGAAAACAAACTACATGTGAACAACTAGTTATATGATAAAATGTAATGGGCATGCAAATTCAAGGAATATATACGAAGAGTCAGTGTCTACTTTAAAACCTCTAAGAAAGAATTTGCCTGTGACCAAGTAATATGATGACATTAAGGGGCATATGTATCAATGTGCGAGCGGACATGACACGAAGTAGCGTATCATGTCCCCCGCACATTGATAAACGCCGACAGCATACCCTGTTGGCATTTATCATTGCACCAGCAGTTCTTGTGAACTGCTGGTGCAATAGGGCCTCATGCAGATTCGCGGCCAATCCGCCGCTAGCAGGGGGTGTCAATCAACCCGATCGTATTCGATCGGGTTGATTTCTGACGGCTTCCTCAGAGCAGGCGGACAAGTTTTGGAGCAGCAGTCTTTAGAAACAAGGGGCCCCAAGTTCCATACAGAGCTTGATAAATATGCCCCTAAGGGCTAGATTATGAGTGGAGCAGCATTTTGCATTCCCATTCACGTGCAAACTCCTCTAGAAATATGCTTTTTGCAAATTGAAAGTAAAAAGTTTTTGCACAAGCGGTAACCCAATGCGCGCAAAAAGATGAAGTTTGAATACAGTGACCGTGATAACATAATCCCCTGTATGCTTCAATGGAGAGAGAAAAGTGGGGGAAAAAACATCTAACACCCTTATTTGCACACAAAGCTGATCGCGTTTAACCAAGTGTGCCAACCAGACATGAAATATTGATATTTCACATTTCAATGTTTTTCACATAGAAGAATATGTTTATTTATATATACAGTATCTCACAAAATTGAGTACACCCCTCACGTTTTTGTAAATATTTTATTATATATCATGCTACAATGTAAAGTAGTGAGTGTACAGCCTGTATAACAGTGTTGATTTGCTGCCCCCTCAACATAACTTAACACACAGCCATTAATGTCTAAACCGTTGGCAACAAAAGTGAGTACACCCTAAGTGGAAATGTCCAAATTGGACCCAAAGTGTCAATATTTTGTGTGGCCACCATTATTTTCCAGCACTGCCTTAACCCTCTTGGACATGGAGTTCACCAGAGCATCACATGTTGCCACTGGAATCCTCTTCCACTCCTCCATGACGACATCACGGAGCTGGTGGATGTTAGAGACCTTGCGCTCCCCCACCTTCCTTTTGAGGATGCCCCACAGATGCTCAATAGGGTTTAGGTTTGGAGACATGCTTGGTCAATCGATCACCTTTACCCTCAGCTTCTTTAGCAAGGCAGTGGTCGTCTTGGAGGTGTATTTGGGGTCGTTATCATGTTGGAATACTGTCCTGCGGCCCCCGAAGGAAGGGGATCATGCTCTGCTTCAGTATGTCACAGTACATGTTGGCATTCAAGGTTCCCTCAATGAACTGTAGCTCCCCAATGCCGGCAGCACTCATGCAGGCCCAGACCATGACACTCCCACCACCATGCTTGACTGTAGGCAAGACACACTTGTCTTTGTACTCCTCAGCACACACGCTTGACACCATCTGAGCCAAATAAATGTATCTTGGTCTCATCGGACCATTGGACATGGTTCCAGTAATCCATGTCCTTAGTCTGCTTGTCTTCAGCAAATTGATTGTGGGTTTTCTTGAGCATCATCTTTAGAAGAGACTTCCTTCTGGGACGACAGCCATGCAGACCAATTTGATGCAGTGTACAGTGTATGGTCTGACCACTAACAGGCTGACCCCCACCCCTTCAACCTCTGCAGCAATGCTGGCAGCACTCATATGTCTATTTCCTAAAGACAACCTCTGGATATGACGCTGAGCATGTGCACTCAACTTTTTTGGTCGACCATGGCGGGGCCTGTTCTGAGTGGAACCTGTCCTGTGAAACCGCTGTATGGTCTTGCCCACTATGCTGCAGCTCAGTTTCGAGTTCTTGGCAATATTCTTATAGACTAGGCCATCTTTATGTAGAGCAACAATTCTTTTTTTCGAATCCTCAGAGAGTTCTTTGCCATGAGGTGCTATGTTGAACTTCCAGTGACCAGTATGAGAGAGTGTGAGAGCGATAACACCAAATTTAACACACCTGCTCCCCATTCACACCTGAGACCTTGTAATACTAACGAGTCACATGACACCAGGGAGGGAAAATGACTAATAGGGCCCAATTTGGACATTTCCACTTAGAGGTGTACTCACTTTTGTTGCCAATGGTTATTTTGAGGGGACAGCCCATTTACACTGTTATACAGGCTGTACACTTACTACTTTACATTGTAGCAAAGTGTCATTTCTTCAGTGTTGTCACATGAAAAGATATAATAAAATATTTTTAAAAAAATGGGAGAGGTGTACTCACTTTTGTGAGATACTGTATATATATATATATATATATATATATAATATATATATATATATTTCCTTCTTAATATGAGGAGAGTCCACGGCTTCATTCCTTACTCGTGGGAAATGCTGAACCTGGCCACCAGGAGGAGGCAAATACACCCCAGTCAAAGGCTTAAATACCTCCCCCACTCCCCTCATCCCCCAGTCATTCTTTGCCTTTCATCACAGGAGGTTGTCAAAGAAGTGTCAGAAGATACGGAGTAGTTCCTTATGGAGGGTATCTAACCTTTGGAATGGGACTGGAGTTTTAAGTAGTCTTGTCAGCCTCTCAGTGAGAGCATTGACGGATTTAAGAGTCTGGCGAAGCAGGGAGAGTATTTCTGCGAACCCATCCAGGCTCGTATTAACAGCTCCTAAGCAATCAGTGTTGACGAGTTTCACTGCCTGCTTCCATCACTCAAGTCCATGTCAGGAGAGATGCTACAAGACTGTAAAACTTGAGAGGCTGTGTTCTGTTCCACGGCATAGATTCCGGTTAGATTGTTTCATTATTTATACACATGATAACGCAAGAATACAGGGTCACAGTGTGGCTCCTTTTATCTGTATGGAATCAAGGGTTAATATCTCCGGAAGGGGATTATTGAACAGGGGGGATATTTTCACATAATGTACATATTGTGATTCTGCTGCAACATGTGTGAGATGTAACTCAGGCAGATGTTGGAACGTACAGGTTTTTACTTTCGTTTTGATAAGCTGCGCAGACTTTTAGGCTTGGCGTGCTTTTAGCTATAGCAGGGGCGGTCCTGCATGGCGCACCACGTGACGGGTGTGGTAACTCTGAATCTTTTTCTTCCTGACTGTGCGGTTTTCCGAAGACAAATCGGTTTCTCTCTTGGGAGGTGGTGAGTGCCCCAGCCATTGGTGGTATTGGGGGTATAAAGATGCCATTTATCTTTGTCTATTGTCCTTTTTATAAGCGCAAGCTATGGAGGACTCTGATGCGTTAGAGGGTACTCCCTCTTTACCTAAGTCTAATACCTGTCTATATTATGAGGAGGCCACGGTGTACCCACCTGCTCAATTAAGTTCCACATGCCTTGATAAAGTAATTTTATCTAAAAAAGCTAATATGTTTAGTACGACTGAGCCTTCCACCTCTGAGGAGTCTCCGTCCCGTGAGGTGTGTACCCTACAGTCATCTCCTAATGCACATGTAGCTTCCGGTAGCACTCCTAATCCTCCACGTAGAGGGGCCCTTTTACCGCCAGACTTTACTGAACAGTTACAGACGGCAGTGTCTGCGGCCTTTAGTGCTTTACCTCGCCCTGCTAAGCGCAAGCGAAAGGTTAAATATTGCTATCCTTCCCAGGGGTCATCTAGTATCTTATTGGATTTATCGGATACTAGATTATCCGCTGATGAAGACACCTCTGATACTTTGGAAGATGTTCTTTCTGGGTTGGAATCTGCAGCCTCTAATCCTCCAGCTGCGGAGGAACCAGACTGTAGATTTAGGATTGAGCAATTACGCTTTCTGCTAAAGGAAGTGTTGGCTACTTTAGAGGTTCCAGAGCCTAAATTACCTGAGGAACCCTGTATTCCTAAATTAAATAAGGTCTACAAGGACAGGGTTGTACCATAGAATTTCCTGATTCCCGTAAAGATGGCGAACATTATTAAGAATGAATGGGAAATACTTGGTTCTTCTTTTTCACCTTCTTCTTCTTTTAAGAAATTATTACCAATTCTGGACTCTCAATTGGAGTTGTGGGGTTCCGTTCCTAAGGTGGATGGCGCTATCTCCATGCTTGCTAAGCGCACTACTATGCCTCTTGAGGATAGTTCATCATTTAAGGAGTCCATGGATAAGAAGCTGGAAACTCTGTTAAGAAAGATGTTTTAACATACAGGATATTTGTTTCAACCAGCTGCGGCTGTTGCTGAGGTTGCAGGAGCGGCGACCTACTGGTGGACTCCTTATCTGAATTGATCAAGGTAGAAGGTCCCCTTGACGCGATCCAGGAAAGAATTTAGGCCTTAAGGGTCGCTGATTATTTTATTTGTGATGCTAATATGCAGATTATTCGCCTGAATGCCAAAGCTTCAGGTTTTTCTGTGCTGGCCCGTAGGGCACTATGGCTAAAGTCTTGGCCTGTGGACATGACTTTAAAGTCTAGACTTCTCTCCTTTCCATTTAAGGGTAAAATTCTCTTTGGTCCAGGCCTGGACTCAATCATATCCACAGTTACTGGAGGCAAGGGTGCCTTTTTATCGCAGGATAAGAAGAATAAACCTAAGGGACAAGGTCCTAATTTTAGCTCCTTTCGTTCAGACAAATCCCAATGTCAGCAGCCCTCTACGAAGCCTGAGCAGTCCAAGGGAACTTGGAAACCTTCTCAGTCCTGGAATAAATCCAGGCAGAACAAGAAGCCCGCCAATCCCAAGTCGGCATGAAGGGGGGGCCCCCGATACGACCTTGGATCTGGTAGGGGGCAGACTATCTCTATTTTTGGAAGCTTGGTTTGGGGATGTGCAGGACCCCTGGGTACTAGAGGTCATCGCTCAGGGATACAGGATAGGTTTCAAGTCTCATCCTCCCAGGGGAAGATTCCTCTTATCAAACCTGTCTTCAAGACCACAAAAGAGAGAAGCTTTTCTAGGGTGTGTGAGGGATCTCTCCTCCCTGGGGGGCATTGTACCGGTAAATCCAGCAGAGGTCTGAGATACTATTCAAACCTTTTTGTGGTACCAAAGAAGAAGGGTACTTTTCGTCCAATTTTGGACCTAAAGTGCTTAAACAAATTCCTGTCAGTTCTCTCGTTCAAGATGGAGACAATAAGGTCCATTCTTCCCTTAGTCCAGGAAGGTCAATTCATGACAACCATAGACCTGAAGGATGCCTACCTTTTACGTCCCTATACACAAGGATCACTTCAAGTTCCTACGTTTTGGGTTCCTGGATCAGCACTTCCAGTTTATTGGTCTTCCGTTTGGTCTAGCTACTGCTCCAAGAGTTTTTACAAAGGTTCTAGGGGCTCTGCTTGCAGTGGCCAGAACCAGAGGGATTACAGTGGCCCCGTCCTGTCGTTTGGCAGAGAACCATTCAAAGGCCCTTCTTTCTCTTCTTCGATCTCATGGATGTAAGATAAACTTAGAAAAAAGTTATCTTATTCCCAGTATCAGGGTGGAGTTCCTGGGTACGATAATAGACTCCATATCCATGAGGATATATCTTACAGACCAGAGACGTTACAAGCTAACTTCCAATTGTCTTGCCCTCCAGACCTCCTTTAGGCCTTCTGTGGCTCGGTGTATGGAGGTGATTGGGCTCATTGTGTCCTGCATGGACATCATTCCCTTTGCCAGATTCCATCTCAGACCTCTTCAGCTGTGCATGCTGAGACAGTGGAAAGGCAATCATTCATACATGTCTCAACAGATTTCTCTGGATAGCCGGTCGAGAGAATTGCTCTCCTGGTGGCTCTGTCCAGATCACCTGTCCTGAGGGACATCCTTCTGTAGACCATCCTGGGAGATTGTGGCTACGGACGTGAGTCTCACAGGATGGGGAGCTGTTTGGGGTGTCAGGAAGGCTCAGGGCCTGGGGACTCTAGAAGAATCCCTCCCCCCGATCAACATATTGGAGCTTTGAGCAATCTTCAATTCTCTGAAGGCTTGGCCCCTTCTGGGTTCGGCCCAGTTCATCAGATTCCAATTGGATGACATAACCTCACATCAACTATCAGAGGGGAACGAGGATCTCCCTAGCAATGAGGGAAGTATCTCGGATTCTGGAATGGGCGGAGGCTTACAACTGCTCGCTGTCAGCGATCCACATTCTGAGTGTGGACAACTGGGAAGCGGATTTCGTCAGCAGACAATCCTTTCATCCGGGGGAATGGTCTCTCCATCCCGAGGTGTTTGTGGAGATTTGTAGCAGATGGGGGACATCGGAGATAGATCTCATGGCATCCAGGCTCAATTCCAAGCTACGCAGATATGGGTCGTGGTCCAGGGATCCTCAGGCGGAGCTAATAGATGCATTAGCAGTGCCTTGGAGGTTCAGTCTGATCTATATTTTCCCGCCATTACCACTTCCATCTCGTGTAGTGGCCCACATCAAGCAGGAGCGAGCATCAGTAATTGCTCCATCGTGACCTCAGAGGATGTGGTTCGCCGTATCTGGTGGGGATGTCCTCATCTCCTCCATGGAGGTTACCTTGTTGCAGGGATCTGCAGGAACGTCCTTTTGTTCATCAAAATCTAGATTCTCTGAGGCTGACTGCATGGAGATTAAATGCTTAGTCCTAGCCAAGAGAGGTTTTTCTGAGAGAGTTATTGATACTCTCATTCAAGCTCATAAGCTGGTTATTCGTCGCATCTATCATAAGGTGTAGAGGACCTACTTATTCTGGTGTGAAGAGCGTTGATTTCCCTGGCATAGGGTCAGGGATTCCAGGATTTTTTCTTTTCTCCAGGATGGCCTGGAGAAGGGCCTTAGGGCTAGCTACCTTAAGGGACAGATTTTCCTGTTTTACTGCACAATAGGCTCGCTGAGCTTCCAGACATCCAGTCTTTTGTTCAGGTTATAACTAGAATCAGGCCTGTGTTTCGATCTAGCGCTCCTCCTTGGAGTTTAAATCTTATTCTTAAGGTTTTGCAGAGGGCTCCGTTTGAGCCTATGCACGGACTTGACATTAAATTGCTATCTTGGAAGGTTCTTTTTCTACTGGCTATTGCTTCGGCACGCAGAGTATCTGAGATGGCTGCCTTGCAATGTGAGCCCCCTTACAAAGTATTCCATACTGATAAGGCTGTTCTTTGTACTGGGTTAGGTTTTCTTCCTAATGTTGTTTCAGATCGGAGAGATTGTTGTTCCTTCCTTGTGTCCTAACCCTTCTTCTTTGAAGGAGCAGTTACTTCATAATTTGGATGTAGTTTGGGCCTTGAAGTTCTATCTTCAAGCTACTAAGGAGTTTAGACAGACTTCTTCTTCGTTTGTTGTCTATTCTGGGAAGCGTAAGGGGCAGAAGGCCTCGTCCACTTCCTTATCTTTTTGGTTGAGGAGCATTATTCGTTTAACATATGAAACACCGGGAAATAAGTCTCCTCGGAGGATTAAGGCTCATTCAACTAGAGCAGTGGCTTCCTCTTGGGCCTTCAAGAATGAGGCCTCTATGGAGCAGATTTGTAAGGCAGCTACCTGGTCCTCCTTACATAACTTTTAAAAAAATTACAAGTTTGACGTTTTTGCTTCGGCTGAAGCATCTATTGGGAGGAAGGTTTTACAGGCTGTGGTGCCCTCAGATTAGGGTCCGCCTCTCCTTTTTGATTTTTAACCCTCCCGTTTCATTCAGTGTCCTCTAGAGCTTAAGTATATGTTTCCCACAAGTAAGGAATGAAGCCGTGGACTCTCCTCATATTAAGAAGGAAAGCATAAATTATGCTTACCAGATAATTTCCTTTCCTTCTGTATGAGGAGAGTCCACGGCCCCCGCACGTTTTCTCCGTTGTGTGGACCTAAATTTTTGTTTTGTTCTTTTGGCACCATTTATACCCTGATATTTCTCCTACTGTTCCTTGTTCCCTCGGAAGAATGACTGGGGGATGAGGGGAGCGGGGGAGGTGTCTTTGCCTCCTCCTGGTGGCCAGGTTCAGTATTTCCCACAAGTAAGGAATGAAGCCGTGGACTCTCCTCATACAGAAGGAAAGGAAATTATCTGGTAAGCATAATTTATGTGTGTATATATATATATATACATATATATATATATATATATATATGTTTTTGGTAACTCTCTCTCTCTCTCTCTCTATATATATATATATATATATATATATATATATATATATATATATATATATATATATATATATATATAAATATGATTATATTTAGGTATAGATATATACAGATATATATTGGAATATCTATTTATAAATACTTCGAACATATGTGAATAAAATTGGAATATGAAATATTTACAGTAAATACATAGTTTAACACTTTATTAAAAATTAATAATGTATAAATATGATTTTTCAGATAATTGACTGCTAAGGGCTCCAAAATATATATATATATACACACACACACACACACACACATATAAAACATATATACATTTTTAAGCCCTTTTCACTTGTTACATTTCATATTGCTGCTAGTTAATGACAGCTCTACTTCTAGTAGAAAGCTTGATCAGTGTTCCAAATGTGTCCCTTATGAAGGAGTACATAGATGCCCCATATGCATCTGTCTCTAAAACAATTAATAGGGAATGCAACAGACAATGCGTTCTGTCTCAGGAAGGATTTAATCACCACTATTAATCAGATAGAAAGAGGGTAATAAAATATATTATATAAATTGGGTGGGAGTCAAGGGTTGAGGGTGTAGCAGCATTTGACACTAATGCTGAAAGATGCAGCACTCTAGAAACACATAACAATCTCATTGTGTTCCAGATATATCTCACCTTCATTGATCATGGGGTTAAACTCAGAATTCACAGATGTTGTTAACATTCCGTCACTACAGTTTGGGATACAAAGTAGACTGCTGCTAGAAAATAAGAGCGGTCATGAGAAAGGTTATTCTTAAATTCTCCAAAATATAAAAAAAACACAAAAAAAACAAAAAACACTGCATCAATTAAAAGAAGCAAAACTGAGTTAAAGGGCCATTATAGTTCAAACCTGTTCTCAGGCCTCCATAACAGGCCAGATTTACAGGATATCTGAATTGTAGCACAGGGGAAATAATCAGCTGATTAGTAAACATGGTTATTAACCTGCTCTTAAGGTAATCCTGAAAATGTGACCTGTTAGGGAGGCCTGAGGAAAGGTTTAAAAACCCCTACATAAGAGCATATTATTTTAATACAAGCAACCATGCACCTTTGTTTAAACCTCCTGCTTGGGACCCCCAGAGCACTGCTGGTCCTAAGCGGAAACTGAGGCTGATCCAATCAGCAGAGCTAGTCACACAGAGTGTGCAAACAAGGCTATGTGGAATATAGGTTTGTTAAAGTAACTATCTAACATGCCTTGTTTACACTCTCTCCCTGACAATACTTTTTTTGTTAACTTTACAAGCTGGTAACTCACCTTTCAGAGTAGCCCATCAAATTCTGAATATGCATTCTTCCCTTTACATGCAAGTCCCAGTCCTAAAAAAATAAAAAATAAGTTGCCCTGCAGATAAATAATAAACTATATGAAACACTAAATCACATTTGCTTTCCTTATTATGGATTCATAAATATGTGTATATAACCCAGTGTTCTGTTGAGGTCAAAGAGATTAACAAATGCATTATTAAGATTCACTATATTATAAGTGGCATGCTATTGATCACCCCCGCTTGAGCATAAACTTTGCTATAAGTAATCTTTTTGCGCCCATTGGAATGCACTCAAATTACAAGTTAAAAGTAAAAAGATTGCCCGCGAGTGAAACCCAATGCACACTAAAAAGAAGAGTGCAGAAGAAAAAGACCTAATACCTATCTCTCACACGCTAACCCAGCAGGAATTATTCATATTTCACATTCCAATGTTATTACGAATGTTGTTTTAATTGTGAGGCCAATTTATCAAAGGTCTGGCGGACCTGATCCGACAGTGCGGATCAGGTCCGTCAGACCTCGCTGAATACGGAGAGCAATACTCTCTCCGTATTCAGCATTGCACCAGCAGCTCTTGTGAGCTGCTGTTGCAACGCTGCCCCCTGCAGACTCGCGGCCAATCGCCCGCCAGCAGGGGGGTGTTAATCAACCCGATCGTATTCGATCGGGTTGAATTACATCGATGTCTGTCCGCCTGCTCACAGCAGGCGGACAGGATTATGAAGCAGCTGTGTTTAGACCGCTGTTTCTTAACTGCTGTTTCTGACGAGCCTACAGGCTCGCCAGCAACACAGGCCCTCAAGCTCCATCCAGAGCTTGATAAATGGGCCTCTGTAAATACATATTTATATATATATCTGTATATACCTATTCCTGTATATCTATTTCTATTATACATACTGTAAAAATATAGATACATTCTATGAATTATTTATAATATTCTACAGTATGTATAATCTTTGTAATAATTATTTCTATTTCTTTTATATTTTATATTTAATATCTAAAAAATGCGCTTCGAGATTAGCAGCTCTTCATGTGCGCTAACCCGACACTGCATTAGAGCTAAAGTGCAAAAGCGCAAAGCGCGTTATGCATATTTTACATTTCTATGTTCTGCACATTTAAAAAATGAAATTTGTATTATTAAATCTATATATATTTATATCTATATATAAATATATACATATATCTGATAATGTTAATGTGAAACAGATATCTATACACACAGATATATATAGAAATATGTGTTACAATAAAAAGAACATTTACCTGTAAGACTAGAACATTGGAATGTGAAATATAGACATTAAATATACAGTAAAACACATGAACAGATAACTACATGTGTACACACACATCTATACATATATATATATATATATATATATATATATATATATATATATATATATATATATATATATATATGCATACATAAGCATATTTAAACATGTATATGTATGTATCTATACAATATAGCCCTTTTTAGTCAAACACCTCGTCATATAGTACCATTGAGCTCTTATAATTTTTGTATTTAATATTTATATGAATACTTTTTATCTGATAGTGTTTATATGACTGTAACTGTAATTTTAACCATGTAATTTATTATTATTATTTTTTGTTAACTATTACCCCCATTCCAATCAATTTAAACTGTCAAGAAAAACAAAACAACACAGGCACTTATTCCAATCAGTTTTAATTTGCAAGCAAAAATATTTTATAAATGTTTGGGTACTTTTTTTTTAATCTATTTGAGGGACAGTGTTCCCTAACATTTTCTCCCGTTTAATTTGTTCCCAATTATCTATTTTTCCTGCCGGAGTGTATTACATTTTAATAAATAGCTCCTTTACCTTTTATATAAGCATTTGAAATAGCTGATTTTGCCTGTTATAGTACTAGCTATACTAAAAGTTTCTATATTTAATTATAGGCTATAGAAAATCTGTATAAACATAGCCAGCAGAAGAAATTAAACTCCCAGTGATGGTTAGGAGAGATAAGAAATTAACATCTTGTTACTCAATTGTTATTTAAAGTATTGGCCTTTGGAATACAAACATAAATAATATTTAAAAAAAAACACGTGTGTGTACAGAAAGTGACAAAATAAAGAGATCTTATTTCCCTGCAGGCTCAACCCATTTCAATGGGTTGTGGTTTCAAAGAACAAAACCATCTATTTAATATACAAAAATAACATTAAAGAAGCTATTTCTCGTATATTTTATACTCTGCAGCCTATATAAGAAGTAGTTGGAAATACATTAAGGAAAATAACTATTTTACAGTGTACTATCCATTTAAAAGCAATTTCAAACAATGAGAAGATTTGCCATTTGAATTAGAAAAAAAAAGTTACATTAGAAAATGATATAAGATCAACATCTAACAAAAAAACACTTTAAGAAACAGAAGAATCATAGGATTTTCATGTATGTTTTCACAAAAAAATGTTAACTAACTAATTGATGACTGACTAATATGCTTGAATTAAGTTTTTAACCATTATTATCAGCTCATTAAATATTTCATATAATTTTGGATAAATTTTATCATTAAAATGTTTATATCTTAGACAATTAATAAAATTGAACAACCAAGAAATATCCTCAAAACAGGACAAAATATAGCACTGGGTTTGATTGCAGTCAAGTTTATCTAATGATTTTTTTATTTTTTACAAATATCACCATTAAAGTTTATAGGGATTTTGTAGATTCAATAATAATGGGTGATGAAGAAATTGGCTTGATTTTTATTTTTTTATTACAATTACATTAAATCGCATTTAACATTACATTAATCATTCTGATTCAAGAAAGGTCTTATTAATTTAGTATTCTTGCCTTGTACCTACCATTCATACCAAAACCTTTTAAAATGACATATAAACAGAATAACCTTAAATCAGTATTTCCATCTATCTGTCTATCATATAATCTATCATATCATACAACTATAATAAAATTAAATATAGTATTGTTAAAGAGGAAAATAATGCAATAAATAAATAAATCATAAAGAAGAAAGGAAATATAACACATTTTTAAGATGAAAGGATGGTATGTTTTTGTTTTTAAAAGGGACTTTGTGTCATTTGCATATACCTGGCTGCTTATATAGTTTGTCTGTCTGATACCTATTAGTTTACGGGAGTGAGGAGTAGTAGCCAAGCTGATAAAATGACACGGGTCCCTGTGATCCTAGACAGGCATTCTGATTACATGAGGTCTAATGAGGCATACCGTAGATGTGCCAGGTTCAGGTTAAACTAGGGTCAATCTGACATTGGCTGTTTCATAAAGCAGTTGCTCCTGAACGTCAACGCCCCTGGATTCTTTCAGCGATACATCTTAGTTTGACAGGTCAAAGTGTGAGAAAAGATGATTGGTACATAAGTATAGTGGATTTATTTCTATCCCAATAACATATTTAAGTGGTACAAACAAGTTCACAGTAAAATCTCTCCATGTACCCAGCTTAACTTGATTATTACCAGTGAGACAGCAATGCATGAATGAAATGTGCAACACAATTCTAAACCTGTAAAATCAACTGAAGAAAATGTGTACAGTGCATTCATTATTTTAAAATTAAATTTGTTTTATAACCAATTTTCTAACATTTTTAGTTTGTATTTAAAACAATAAACAGGATTGCAGTTGTATACTGAATAATTGTACCTATTTTGTTTATTTTATAAACTAAGCATTCTTACCCAACTGTTAAAGGGACAAAGGTTTCTTCTTTCATGATTTAGATAGGGCATGCAATTTTAAACAATTTTCTAATTGACGTTTTTTTTTCCACATTTTCTTTGTTCTTTTGGTATCTTTTGTTGAAAACCAGGGATGTAAGCTAAGGAGCATGCACGTGTCTGGAACACTATATGGCCGCAGTTTTGCAAGAATGTTATGCATTTGCTAGAACACTAGATGGCAGCACTATTTCCTGTCATGTAATTCTCCAGACATACGCGCGCTACCTTCCTAAGTATCGATTAAACAAAGAACATAATGGGAACGCAGCAAATTTGATAACAAAATTAATTGGTCACTTTTATTAGATTTCTTGAATTTAAATATTTAACAAAAAATACATCAAAGGAAATGAAATACAGTGTACAACCATCTGCATATGTCACTTTTGTCTTAATCACAAAGGAAACCATTTGAGTTTTGTATCCCTTTAGGACTAAAAGGGATATTGTATTCAACAATTTTAAACCAGAAGTGTGTGTGTATATACATTCCAGTATCAAAAAAACAAAGCGCTATAATTTATTTTAAAACATTCTCTTTTAGATGAAACAGAGAACATTTAATGCCTCTTTAAATCATTATGTCTGTAGAATTTTGACACTTTTGTTTGAAATTAGAGAACGCTATCACTAGTAATTTACTCTACATATGTGCAGTATGATTTATTGAAATGATTTGTTGAAATACTTCCTATTTTTTTTATTTCATCACTTATTTCCAAACACTGATCCCTTGTCATATATATTCTCTTCACATGGCTTATTTTACTTTTTTTTCCAAATCTGAAGCCATTCCAGACCATTTGCAAGTCAATGCCTGGCCCAATAACACCAGCTAAATCTTGCATGGCGAAATTTTAACAGTGATATCCAGATTTCTTAGAAAACACTTTTCATGTAGACTTTTGTAATGTTTTTGGACTTTATAAATTAAAAAGCCTTGACCTCTTGAAAACCAATATCTTGGCTGTTCACATGACCTTTTTTTAATGGGTAAGTTTTTGTACAGATTCAGTTCACATGTTAAAGGAACTTAAAGGGACAGTCAAGTATAAATTAAACGTTCATTATTCAGATAGGACTTTTAATTTTAATTGACTTTCCAATTTACTTTTATCATCAAATTTGCTTTTTTCTCTTGGTATTCTTAGTTTAAACTAAACATAGGTAGGCTCATATGCTAATTTCTAAGCCTTTGAGAGCTGCCTCTTATCACATGCTTTTTAAATCTCTTTTCAACACAAAGAGACAGAAAGTACACGTGGGCTATATAGATAACACTGTGTTCAGGCACAGAAAGTTATTTAAGATCTAGCACAATACAATGCTAAATTTAAGACAATAGATAATAAACAGTCACAGTCATGTGATCAGGGGGCTGGAAGAAGGTTCCTAGATACAAGGTAATCACAAAGGTAAAAAGTACATTAATATAACTGTGTTGGTTAGGCAAAACTGGGGAATGAGTAATAAAGGGATTATGTATCTTTTAAAACAATAACAATTCTATGGTTGACTGTCCCTTTAAGTGAGCAGCTGATAAAAGTTAATTGTATTCAAAGTAAGGTTGCACCGATACCATTTTTTTTTAAGACCAAGTACAAGTACCAATACTTTTTTCAAATACTCGCCGATACCAATTACCAATACTTTTTTTTAATGTCATGTGACAGTTTCTCAAGCACAATACAGACTAATGATTTAAGATAGCTTCTTTATAATTATGAAAAACTAACTCAAAAGGCATTATGAAATAATAAAACTATTTTATTTGCTTGTTGTCAGAAAGTTGTGAAACTTCACAGAACATGTTTATAAATAAAAAAATTCCAATAAAATATATTAATAATAACAACAATACATAACTAATGTAAAATCACAACCAACCAAAAGTGCAATCCAGTAAAAAATATAACTGTGCACTGTTTAATCATGGGAAACAACACTATGGGATAGATTACAATTGACTGGTAAGCTTTACCAATGCTCTCATTACATGTCCAACTCCATTAAAGTCTATGGGGTTGGAAATGTGAACAGAGCATTGGTAAATCTTACCAATCAAATGTAATCTAAATCTAGTCCTATAATTGTAGGATGAGTGTTCATAGGAATTAACTTAATATGTCCTTTGAACACTCTTCCTGCAATTATATAATATAAGGATGTTCCTCAGAGTACAGTATGTTTTGAGCATAATTGTGCAAGATGAGAACTAGCAGTATAACAGGCAATCTAGCAATTAGAATAATTTTTCAAAAGTTAGTGGCAAGTTCCTTTTAAGGAACAGAAGCATCTCTGCATGTTCAGCTATAAGTCTGTTTCTTTTATCAGTAAGGACGTTTGACGCTAAGCTGAACAGTCTTTCACTTTCTACACTACTGCATAGGGCAGAAATATATTTTTGGGCCATTAAATCTCAGTTTATTAACCCAGTACTTCAGGGGTTTGTCTAAATGAGGTACAGTGATCTCTCCCAGGTAGGCTTCCAGCTGTATACTAGCAGCTTTTGGAGCACTGCTCTCAGACGTACAATAAAACAAATAACAGTATTTTTTATTGGCAGAACAGAAGTGAACAATTTTAAGTCTCCACTCCAGCTTAAAATGAAATGGGAACATAGTTTGAAAAAAAGCCACAAGATGATGTTTGGGTAAGATATAAGATCTGGAGGTATCGGTTTAAGTATCAGTGCATTTTCATGAGTACAAGTACTGGTGCCAGTACTTGGTATCGGTACTGATACCAATACTAATATCGGTGCAACCTTAATTCAAAGTTGCTGCAGGCTCAATATTTAATATTTTAAATGGGCTGGGCTCTTCCCAATGGGCAAGATTATTTCTGCTGCTGCCTCTTTTCTACATACATTTCTGTAGCCATTGCTGCAGTATTTACTTTTTTAGTATATTTGGAAGTTTCAACAAACAAAAGTAGATATTTAAAATCACAAAATTAAGTTGAAAGATCTATGTGTAAAGAATGTAATACACTCTAGCAGGTAAAGTTGATAATTAAAGAATATTTTACAGTACAATATCCCTCTAGTAGTTTTTGGTCTACAAAATAATTTAAAAAAAGGAGAATTTTACTAAAATGATAATAAAAAACATAGAGGCCTATCTATCAAGCTCCGAAAGGAGCTTGACGGCCCGTGTTTCTGGTGAGTCTTCAGACTCGCCAGAAACAGCAGTTATGAAGCAGCGGTCACAAAGACCGCTGCTCCATAACCCTGTCCGCCTGCTCTGAGCAGGTGGACAGGAATCGCCACAATTCAACCTAATCGAGTACGATCGGGTTGATTGACACCTCCCTGCTGGCGGCCGATTGGCCGCGAGTCTGCAGGGGGCGGCATTGCACCAGCAGCTCTTGTGAGCTGCTGGTGCAATGCTGAATATGGAGAGCGTATTGCTCTCCGCATTCAGCGAGGTGGTGCGGACCTGATCCCTGCTGTCGGATCAGGTCCGCAAGACCTTTGTTAAATAGGGGCCATAGAACGTTAATTTATGACTTCAGTTATGTGTTTGTAAGTTAAAAATATTTCATATTAAATTACTCAAATGATATAAATCTGTTAATTGCACACATGCCATGCCTTAAATATTAGTGGCTAAATAAAAAAACCTGCATCCAAACACATTAAATAATCATTAATACTAACACCTAGATTACCAATTTTGCGCTAAACAGGGTGCGAAACTAACGCCAAAAAAGTTGCGATATTTCACTCTCCATAGCACTGCCATTGCGAGTTACTGAAAAGCCTACTTATGCGTGCGATATGGTGGCGTTAAGCTCCATACCACACAAAATCCAAGGGCTGCTTTGACATGTTCGTGCATGCTTTCCCCCATAGACATCAATGGGGTGACAGTGTTACCCATTGATGTCTATGGGGAAAAAAAGTTACGCTTAAACCTAACACCCTAGTCAACACCCCTAATCTGCTGCCCTCGACATCACCCCTCTATAATAAAGTTATTAACCCCTAAACCTCTAGCCTCCCACATCGCTGCTGCTAAATAAACCTAATTACCCCTAAACCTCCGGCCCCCCAAATCGCCACTTCTAAACAAACCTATTAACCCCTTAACCGCCAGCCCCCCACATCGCAAAACACTAAATTAAACTATTAACCCCTAAACCTAACACCCCCTAACTCTAATTTAAAATATAACTATCTTAAAATAAATAAAAACTTACCTGTGAAATAAGTTTAAAGTATAAATTAACCTAACATAACTATTCTAATAAAATTAAAAAACTACAAATTTAAAAAAACACTACAAAAAAAAATGAAAAAATCTAAAATTACAAAAAATAATAAACACTAAATTACGAAAAAATAAAAAACACTAAGCTCACAAAAAATAAATTAAATTATCAAAAATAAAAAGAATTACACCTAATCTAATAGCCCTATAAAAATAAAAAAGCCCCCCCAAAATAAAAACACCTAACAACATGCCCTACAAAAGGTCATTTTAAGGGCTATTGGTAGTTTATTGTAGGCTAGGGGTGGTTTTTTTTTTTCTTTTTCTAGGGCTATTAGATTAGGTGTAATTGTTTTAAATAATTTCGTTTATTATTTTTGTAAGTTTAGTGTTTTTTATTTTTTCGTAATTTAGTGTTTATTATTTTTTTTAATTTTAGACTTTTTAATTTTTTTCTTAGTGTTAGGTTTTTTAAAATTGTTATTTAGATTTTTTAATTGGGAGCATTTTTTTATTTTATTAGAATAGTTATGTTAGGTTAATTTATAGTTTAATGTTAGATTTTTTTATTTCACAGGTAAGTTTTTATTTATTTAAATACAGTTATATAATTTGTCATTTTAATTTAAAGTTAGGGGGTGTTAGGTTTAGAGGTTAATAGTTTAATTTAGCGTTTTGTGATGTGGGGGCCGGCAGTTTAGGGGTTAATAGGTTTATTTAGTGGTGGCTATGTGTGAGGCCGGAGGTTTAGGGGTTAATAACTTTATTATAGTGTCGGCGATGTTGGGGGTGGCAGATTAGGGGTTATTAGGTTTATTTAATAGTTGTGATGTCGGTGGGCGGCGGATTAGGGGTAAATAAGTTTTAAATAGTGTTTGTGATGCAGGAGGGTGGCAGTTTAAGGGTTAATAGATAGTTTATAGGTGTTAGTGTACTTTGTAACATTTTAGTTATGAGTTTTGTGAAACATTTTTGTTGCGCAAAACTCATAACTACTGCTCTCAGATGGCGGTATGGCTTGTGTCGGTATATGCTGTAATGCAAGCATTTTAGCCTGAACGCACAACCTGTAATACTGGCACTATGAAAATCCCACAAAAAAACGTAATTTTTTTGGTGCAGAATGGACGTTGTGTTACAGGCTAAAATGCTTGCGGTATAGCTATACTGACACGGCTCATAATATGCGTTACTGGCCATTACGCTGGAAATGCCATTTGGCAAATCTTACTCCGTGCCCCACAAACAGGTGTGCTGTTCTCCTTCTCTTTCTGATTCATTACGCTGGAATTGCCATTTGTTCAGCGCTAAAAGCCGTAATACAAAACTCGTAATCTAGCCGTATGTCAATTACCTGTCTTGTTTTACTTTTATTTTGGCATATATTTTGCTTCTCATTAAGAAAAAAAAAAGTGGAAAAAAAAGAATAAAAATAAAAGCGAGAGGTTCCTCTGTTTCTATAGGATTTAAAAAAAAATGTTTGTTTTGTGTTTAATTACATTTTCCAGATATACAGATTACTAATGCATGCGATTTTACTAAAAGCCACTTATGTAATCAACTGGAATGGCTTTGAAAAAAAGATGTAAAAACAAAACATAAAAAAATTATTTACCATGAGAAGTCTGATAGATTGTAATATGGCCACACTGTAATATGGCCACTCATTGTAAAGTTTAGCATTATGCTTAAATGTCCTTGAAGAAACATGGACGTAATGCATAAACTGCAGTCTTTTATTACAACCTCAAAATTGTATTCAAGTCATTTTTGTTGCATCTGAAAAAATTGTATTTTAATATGTACTACAGGTTGTTTATTTATCTATTCAGTCATAAATGCATTCTTGTTCTGACAACAGGTGTTTGGGTGAAAATAAAAACCCCTTTTGTTTTTACATTTGTACAGTGTTAGCCTTGTCCACTAACAGAGCTGTTGTAGTACTTATCAACTCATCCGTAATCTATCTCTTGGGTTGAGTGGTACATAATAGGCCCCCATTCAGTTTTAACTCCTTTAGGAATTAGAATTTTATGAACTTTTAAAATAAATTTAGTAATATTGAATAGTGTTGCAAAAGTTTTATTTCTAAATATCTCACATATTTCAGCAGAAGTATTTTAACTACTAATTTAATTTTATACCTACATTTCCCTGTTTTGGAAATTTGTACAGATACTAAGTGGAACTCTAAGCCCCCATAAATATCAAACCACGAACACAAAGTTTATTTAAACCTTCTGTTTTGATATTCAACAATAAAATTAAACTGCACCCCTATAAAAAAATAAATCAGCATTACATTACAGGAAAAGGCTGCAAAATAAATAATAATAATATATTTCGAGGGATTTTTGTGGGGAATTTTGTTTTGGGATTTTATGTCCCTTTAGCTTTAATGCAAATAGGAGAATTTGACAATTCATCGTTTTAAAAATGTGTGTGTTTTTTGCTTAGGCCTCATTTTTATACTGCCAGGTAAAGCAAAATAACTCTATCATCTGTCTATCATCTATCTATCTATCCAGACCAAGAAAAAAAAAACTGACATTGAATATTGCTGATTGGCATTAAATTGTTTTTGTTATTCCACTTACCTTCAAATTAAATACTTTTTTGTCGCATATAGTGCAAGTATGAGGGAGGTGCAAAGGTGGTATGCCATGAAAATCATTCAGTTCGTGTGGCTTCAGACTCTTCAGATTGGAAGTACAGTTTCCCGCTTTACCATTATTATGTTGGTTAAATGGTGTAGAGGTTGAAGGGCTGAATCTGTTGTCAGTAGTTGGTTCCTCTGGATTATACAACTCATTTCTAGTCTCATAATGCTGACCAGATGACTGCCATATTTGAGGCGATTCCCAATGACTCTTTGGGGCTGTGTTTGGAAAGTCTCCCTTTTGGTTCATGACATGATGTTGCCCATGTGAATCATAGTAATCCTTTTTAAAACTGTGTGGGTGATCATGTTTATGACCATAGTGAACATCAGGAATTGTCCCTGAATTATGCACACCTCCAGTGAAGAGGTGATGTCCAGTCTGCTCTGTATCTATCTGGGATCCTGCATAAAATGATCCAGTCTTGTTAGTGCTCATACCTTTCCCAAATGGTGGCAAAGAGTTTTGGTTTGGATTCTGTGCCACTGAACTATGAGGAGAAAATGGTATTCCACTTGAAGGAAACCTGGTATTATTCACAGTGGGTCCAAGAGATGGTACTCCAGCATGTCCATGTGGACCAACCATGGTTGCATGTCTCAGCGGATTAAAAAGTGGCTGAGACATGGCCACTTTGGAGAGCACCTGATTGAGGACTGTAGCAGCAGCTGTGTTATTTGTTACTGCAGATTGTGCCAACTTAATCCGTTGTAGAGTTAGTTGAGCTTGTAGTTGTGCAAGCTGAAGACTGGCAGGGGATGGCAGAAGAGGGTTTGCAGTTCCACCACCTAATGGAGCATTAACAGAAAATGGGTTCTTGTCCAAAAATGGGGCCACACTGAAGAAAAAAAGTACAAGTTGTTTAGTAAAATTCTACTTTATTGACATATTTCATTTTATACATTATTTTTACCATAATAGGCACAACAGCTCATCAGTAAAAGCATTAATTCCCACAGCACAGTTCATTTTAAAATGCATTTAATTCTTTCCCATCTGATAAACACTTAAACACATAAGTAAACTAACCCTCAGAAAGGGATAAATATTGTACCTGTTGATTTTTGTTTAGTTGAATTATTCCCCGTCTGGCCGCCCCCTACAAAAAAAAAATTTCCTCGAGGTGATATTTTCACCTCCATCCAATCCACTTTGCAGCCATATGGCACAGATAAAACAAAAATTAAGAGACACTGGCTAAGAGAGATTAGACTGCATCCATGTTGTATTGCTGTAAAGTGGATACGATTGAGGTGAAAATGTCACCTCGAGAGAAAAAAAAGAGGCATTTGTAGAGGGCGGCCAGACGGGAAATAATTCAACTGATAGATGATAATGAAAAAATTATTTTACACATCTTTAAATATAAATACATGAAATTACAATTAAATTGCAAGTTAGATTCTGGATTTACTTTTAGATAGTACAGACTTTATCATCACTTTAACCTTTTCTGAGGCTGCTCAGGAGAATGGCTGCCTTAAAGGGACATTGTAAATTAGATTTTTCTTTGCATAAATGTTTTGTAGATGACTATTTATATAGCCCTTCTGGGAGTGTTTTTGTAAAAATATATAGTTGGTTTTTTTTTTATAACATTGTCCTGATTTTCAGACTCCTAACCAAGCCCCAAAGTATAATATGTAGACTGAAGTCTACATCACGCTTGCTCCTGTTTGTGTAATGGATCTTCTCATATGCATGAGAGGGTCTGCTCTTGCCACTTTCTCAGCCCCCTTCCCCCAGCCTAACCTCATCAACAGTGCTAAACTGGGAGCTTCTAAGAAAGTTTTATACTGGATGTTTAGATCAGTACCTGTGCATAATCATCTTTATAGTAGTGTCTATTGCATGCAGTTATATGAAAATTGGTGTATACTGTCCCTTTAAGTAGGATTTTAGCACTACCGTCCACTGGGTTGGAGTCTAGGCCAATGTGTTAGAAATAATACTTAAATTAACATCATGGTATTATTTCTTTGCAGTGATTATTTGGTAAATGCAAATTACCTAGTGATAATAAATTACACCTGTCATATGCATATTTCACTTTAACTTTGTCATTTACTTTGTTCTCAACACCCATCTCAACAAGTAAGTTGTAGGCGCTATTAATCATTTAATTTATAGAAACAAATCTGTCATCTAGGCTCTCGTACACTGAGTCATTGTTATGCACACTTCCTGCCAGCTATGACCTTGTAGCTCACATACAAATGAGAGCATAGCAGATACGTACTCTTGACGAACAAAACTCGTGATAATACAAAGTAGTAAAAAATATTTTATATATTTTAATGTGGTCATTATTTTGATCGTCTGCAATATATAAATAGTGTTGTGCAATGGGCGTGCTTTCAGAAATAATGCAACCATAGCATATTTTTAATGGCAATGAAATTAGAGAAAAAGTTTAATTGCTGCAACATGCATTTTACTAAATCATAGGAATATATTTTTATTATTTCATAAATAGGATTAATATGTAATAAAAAAGGCTTCTTTTCTTTTATGAATAGTACAAAATCAAATATTACTATAATATTAAATTTAAACACAAATGTTATGCAAATCTATGAAACCTACAAGTCTATTTTCACTCACTGTTTGCAGAATGTTTATAATATGATAGCTTTTTATTGATTTTTGTTTTGCCATGTTATTTTGGATAACCACAAAGGCATAAATCTTTAGTTCTAAATTAGGATGCGTTTGTATGTATTTAACACAATAATTTACTACCCACAATGCACACTGATCTTGAAGACGTGTATTATTTAAAGTGACAGTAAGTGTCAATTTTCATACTGCTGAATTGTTATTAGTGCAGTCCACACATAGGGGCCGAATTATCATTGTGCGAGCGGACATGATCCGATATTGCGGATCATCTCCGCTGCACTTCGATAAATGCCAACAGCATACGCTCTCGGCATTTACCATTGCACCAGCAGTTCTTGTGAACTGCTGGTGCAATACCGCCCCCTGCAGATTTGCGGCCAATCAGCTGCTAGCAGGGGGTGTCAATCAACCCGATCGTATTCGATTGGGTTGATTTCTAGCGATTTCTGTCCACCGCCTCAAAGCAGGCGGATAGGTTATGGAGCAGCGGTCTTTAGAAACACGGGGCATGAAGCTCGGTACGGAGCTTGATAAATATGCCCCATAGATTGAATCTTTATATCTCTTATAACAGAGTAAAAAAAGGTATTTAGGCACTCCCATGTGTGCCTGCATACTCATGTATTTTGTTATTTAAATATTTTTTCTTCAAAAATATTTTTATTTTTATAATATATTTTACCATTTTAAATACATAAGATAGCGCAAAGCTGTTCTTCATGTTTTGAATAGATGGTTTGTGTTGAAATAACGGGTGAGATGAGAATATGACATTTAGTGTGGCGGTTTCCTAACTTTGCAAATGAGTGCAATTTATTTTTTCATAACCAGTGTCAGTGAATTACCTCAAAATTAAAATTAAGAAAAACACGCACGCACGCACGCACATATACACACACATAAACACATACATATAATATACACACATGAACACATACATATAATATACACACACGCACACATATACACACACAGACACACATACACAGACACATAGATACATACACACACATACACTCACCACACAAACACACGCATGCACACATACATACACATAAACACATACACATATACACATACATCACACAGTCATACACACATATACACATACACCACACAGTCATACACTCACATACACACATATACACAAATACACATACACACATACACTCACCACACAAACACACACATACATACATACACACACACCACACAATCATTCACTTACATACACACATACACATATATACACACATACACTCACCACACAAACACACACATACATACACACACACCACACAATCATTCACTTACATACACACATACACATATATACACACATACACTCACCACACAAACACACACATACATACACACACACCACACAATCATTCACTTACATACACACATACACATATATACACACATACACTCACCACACAAACAGACACACACATACACATATACACACACACTACACAACCATTCACTCACATACACATATATACACACATACACTCACCACACAAACAGACACACACATACACATATACACACTCACCACACAAACATACACACACCCCACACAAACATACACATGCACATATACATACACATAAACACACACACAAACATACACATGCACATATACATACACATAAACACACACACAAACATACACATGCACATATACATACACATAAACACACACACATACATACATACACTCACATGCATACACACACACCACACAAACAAAGATACATACATACACTCACATGCACACACACATAAAAAAACATGAAAAATAAAAGTTATTTATCAAAATTTATATCACAAGCCAATAACAACACAAATATTGGAAACGTGTTGGATCCTTTAAGAAAGGAGGGGAATAAGAAAAGTATAGAGGAGAACTCTTGTTGCAAAATAGAGAACTAGTGGAGAAATATGAAAATGGGATGTGGGGTCAACAGGTAAACTGTCACACTCAAACGTAGGTCGGATAACTCTGATGTCGTTCGAGGAAAGTGTTTTCATGAACAGAAATAACAACCTGAGGATGTCTACAGGACACTCAATTACAGCATCTCATAAACAATTTTATTCTTACTCCTCTCCATTGAAAAATGTGAGCTCTAGATTAACTGTTTTATTTCAAATATTACAAAACGTAGCTCTTTAGCAATTTGGTTTCTATCATTTTGCTCCTGGGTGGATGTAGGTTTTCCTCAGTATTTTTTATGGGTGTGCACTGTTTGTTTAGGATCCCATAGCGCTAAAGTATCAAGACTCTGGGATTAACTAAGCAATCCTGGCTTTGGATGTGATGAGACGTTTAAATTAGACAAACAGGCTGCACCTGCACTTTATGCTAACGGACATCAGACCAGCATTTAGCAGACCATCCAGCAGCTTCTGAAGGCTAATGATATATTATCTGTACACTTAACATAGACAACCGCTTGCATTATCGTATATTCATGTGACAGCACCATCTCATATGGAGGGAACATTAGAAATAAACTCTGCTCTTTATCTATTGGCATCAAGATGTTTATACTTCAAGTCCTCCACAGAATAAGGCTGCTCTTTTCACTATAGACACAACACAACATGTATAGATTTAAACATGTTTGACCTTTATAGCCAGTTACAAATTTGCACGCTGTACATACAAAAATTCACATTGGTTGGTAAATGAAAATCTTTTTTTTTTTTTCCCAAAGTATAATAGGGTTTATAAAATAATCATGACCTATACTATCTGTCCCGTATTAACCTTACACATATATTACATAGAGAAGATAAAATGCATGAAGCTATGTAACATATTATAAGATGGCCTAATGTATAGACAATCTTTTTATGACTGAATAAACTAGCATCATTATCTTCCTTGACCAAAGACTAACTTTCAAATTAGTAAAAAAACAAAAACCTTGGTGGTATTTTTTTAAAGTATTGTTTAAAAGTATTTTTGTTAAAACGGTTATGTGTCAAATCATATTTTACATACATTATTTAAGCAGAAAGACACATGCTCTGAAATATGGATCTAAAGCCTATGGCAAAGTGTACTTGAACAATATACTGGTTAATAACAATCGTCTAGAAATAAATGGTTTATCTTCATAACTTCCCATAATGATGAACTTTGAACAAAAATCATTTGATAAACTGTTCTAAAGGATTAGGACTAACAACATTATTTGAAAAAATAACAACATTATTAATCTAATATTCCTTTTAGTTTCCTTTGTTTAATCATTATTTTCAACCTTTGCATGTAAATGTATTTCATACTGGCTTTTTTGTGGGAGATAGAGATCATTTTTTTTTTTGCTACTAGTATAGATAGCTCTTATAAGTTATCTATATTTAACTAAAATGTAAAAATGAATTTCTTTCTTCACATTTTATTTCAATAACAGACTTTGAAATTACAGAGAAATGTGTTGTACTATAAAAATATGTTCATATGTATATAAAGCTAGGGAAAACTGTGCAAATTACTGTAAACCAGGGATCAGCAAAGCAGTAGCCAATTTTCTGCTGGCTCCTATTTTTCTACATATATATATCTATAAATTCCTACACTAACTTCTGTCTGGTTCCAAAATTGTATATAAAGTTTGTCAATTCCTGCTGATAGATTGATAGATAGATGATAGATAGATAGATAGATAGATAGATAGGGCTGGGAATTTCCAGTATTACTGGCAATTAGGAAAGAAATAATTAAGAAATTGCAGTGGACACGTAAAAAAATAGAGCCCCTGACTAGTAATAGTAGATCATTTTTAACAATATATATATATATATATATATATATATATATATATATATATATATATATATATATACACACACATACACACACACAAATGCACATTTATTTATTTTTTTTTGTCTGTGTTATATATAAACATATACACACAATGTAAAAAATATCTTCTATTACTAGTCAGGGCTTTAATTGTTTCACTTGTCCACTGCAAAAAATAAATATATATATATATATATATATATATATATATAAAACATAGAATATATTATATATATATATATATATATATATATATATATATATATATATAGTATATAAAATATATAGTATATATTTATTTAAATGTACATGTTTGTATATATAGAACTTTTTTTAAGAGCGTGAAAGAAATTGTTGCTTGTTTTAAATATATATTTAACAAATATATATATACACACACACACACATATACATTCCTATATACAGACAAAAAGAACAATTCTCAATTTTCTAGAATATAGTTTTTTATATTGAAAGAGAAGTGGAGAAATATCATTTATGCTATAATAAACTGACCCTGCAAATTCATGACATATATTTCCACTTTTCTAAAATCTAGAAATGAATGTGTTAAATATTTTCAAGGTCTATATTTAAAATGTGTTTCTAACAATCTAACAAAAGTCATTATAAATTAAATAAATCACAACTATAAAATTTCACAGTTTATTAGAGTTATAATTCCTACTTCCTCAAATCAAATATTTAGGGTTCACTATATAAAACTATTTGCCACGTTAAATGGTTATTTAGTACTGGAAATGGAAGGTCTGTGTAAGTAACAAAAACAAGCGATTATACTTTGTCTCAACTGACCTTGATGTTCACTTATAAGTCAGTTACCCGTCTACTACTACTCCGGTCTTTGCCGTAATATTTATGAGGCATTTGAGGTCAGGTACAGAACATTCTACCAGGCTCAGAATATACAAGAGATGAGTGGTAAACAAAGAGAAAAAGCCTTGGCAGAAATATCAGTGTACAACATACAAACACAAATCACAATCCTACCTTATGCCAAAGAGAAGAGGAATACCGTAGCATTGTTATAGGGTATAGGGACGTTCCTGTGCACTGATATACTCAAATAATGCCAGCTTCATGCTCCCCTGGTATTTACAATCTTTCCTTCTACAAAGCCGCACAACTTTTAATGAACAGGCATAGAATGGCAGCAAGGAGAGTCACATGCTCTCAGGGATCGTTAGTGTTACACACACAATATCACTTGATGTTAGCACCATATGTTCTCTGTCTCCTGTCTCTAGAGCTACTGACAGTCCCAGCTACCAGGCCTTCCAACTCAGGGAGAATGTATAAAGGCATGCAGGGCTCTCTCGTTATAATTGGATGTGTTAAATTCACAGCCAGCAAAGTAGCTGTAGCAGCATTCACATCTTTCCATGTTGTGCTTTTCTATTTTTAAATCTCTCTAAATTAAATACATAACAGTTTTCTAAATACAAACAGTGACACAAACTTGAACACAATGCACTTCATTTCAGAATTTATTAAGGCAAGAAAATGAGAAACCCATAATGTTTAATTAAAAATGTTTAATTCATCAGCAAAGGTAAATATCACAATCCATGAAACATAAAGCCTGAGTTTTCTTTTGTTCATTTCTTTAGCTACTTTAATTTCTTTTGGTGAAAGTATGTCCTATGAATTGTGAGCTAGAATATATCTAGATCCGATATGGCTTAAAATACTTTAGGAAAGAAGAAAGCTGTAATGTTTTTATATAGAGAGAGAAACATTTTCATGATTCAGATAGAGCATGTAATTTTAAACAACTTTCCAATTTACTTCCATTAAAATAAATGTGCAGTCTTTTATATTTAGAATTGAGTCACCAGATCCTACTGAGCATGTGCAAGAATTCACAGACTATACGTATATGCATTTGTGATTAGCTAATTGCTATCACATGGTACAAGGGGAGTGGAAATAAATTAACTTTGAAATTTGTTATAAAAAAAATCTACTACTCATTTGAAGTTCAGACTAAGTGCTATTGCATTGCCTTGTTATCTTGCATTTGTTGATTATGCAAATCTAATGTGTTGACTGGTCCTTTAATGTCTAATTCATTTTTTTTACACAGACAGTTCACAGCTTCAGCTAATTTTAGATTAAGAGCAGTGGCTTCCCTTTGTCCAGCCAGTTATGAAACAGGATAGCTGTACACTGGCATTCGTTGTAAGAGTGGAGCAGCTAAATTCTCTTTGTAAAACTACAGAAGATTCCAGTCATATCGGCATTTAGTTCCAAAGATGCAAAGGTCACAAATAAAAGGTAACCTTTTTGTGCATAAAAACACTAGAAAGAAAATATGGTTTATTTTTATCTTTTTTTTTTTTACATTAAAATTAAGTATGCTGCCAGAATATTGATAAACCAGCCATAGGGGTCGATTTAACAAGGGCCGAATGGCCCTTGATCCCCTTGTTTCCACGAAACAGTAGTTATGAAGCAGTGGTCAAAAGACCGCTGCTCCATAACTTGTCCGCTGCCTCTTGGGCTGCGGTCTTCAATCCGCCCTATCCTATAAGATCAGGCTGATTGACACCCCCTGCTAGCGGGGCGGCATTGCACAAGCAGTTCTGGTGAACTGCTTGTGCAATGATAAATGCAGACAGCATATGCTTTCGGCATTCAGCAATAAATCACTGAGTTGCAAAAAGATCTATTCCAAACATATGCTTTAAAAGCATCTAAATTGTGATTTTTCTAGTACAATTATTATTTTACAGTCCATGGACAAACTTTGAAAATCATCTTGATTTTAAAAAAATCTTATCTGATGGAGCCAATTAAAGGATATATATAAGTGATCTACTACATTGATAAAGTATATAGTATGTAATACTGTTAGGCTTCTAAAATCAGGTGTATGCACTTCAACCTGTCACAGAAAATGGAACAACACAATTTTCAGAGTCAGTTTGCAGGAAAAAGGGACAAAAAAACATAAATTATGCTTACCTGATAATTTCCTTCTCTTCTGATGGAAAGAGTCCACAGCTGCATTCATTACTTTTGGGAAATTAGAACCTGGCCACCAGGAGGAGGCAAAGACAACCCAGCCAAAGGCCTAAATACTCCTCCCACTCCCCTCATCCCCCAGTCATTCTGCCGAGGAACAAGGAACAGTAGAAGAAATAGGGTGAAAGGTGCCAGAAGAATATAAGGACGCCCCACATAAAACTATGGATGGGGAGCTGTAGACTCTTTCCATCAGAAGAAAAGGAAATTATCAGGTAAGCATAATTTATGTTTTTCTTCTTAAATGGAAAGATTCCACAGCTGCATTCATTACTTTTGGGAAAACAATACCCAAGCTATAGAGGACACTGAATGCCAAGACGGGAGGGTACAATAGGCGGCCCATACTGAGGGCACAGGCCTGAACCTCTACCCAATAAAAAAAAACGCTTCGTCCAAAGCTGAGAAAATTTTAAGAGGAAAAGCCCCTGAGACACTGACTCGCAGTTAGTCCAGAAGCCAAACTAGAGACCGCAAATGACTCGACTGAGCCAACAGTCCTCCAGGAGACACTGTCACCCAACAAACGGTCCCCCACCGCTCATCTCCACAAATGAAGGAGACAACAGCCGAAACCCCCAAGGGGACAAGGCAAAGGAGAACCAAGGAAACTGAAAGGTCCCCTTAATATAAAAAAGAACACCTCCACGAGTGAGCCCAGCTCACAGAGACCCAAAGGGGCCCAAACAGGGAAAGGAGGCCTCGCCTATACCAAGCGAAATCCGGGATAAGACCGGGCACAGAGTGACACAGCGGAAAAACTCCCCTGCCCAGTCATCTATGACTGAAGGCTATAAGGACTGAAAAATCCTTCCCACCTCACGGACCCCCACAGGTCCTCTCGAATGCTTAGTTGAACTTGAAAAACAATGATAACCTGAGCACTCAGCGCTTCTATCGAGCCAGCCAAGCAGAACAGTGGCACGTGTCTGAACAGCCGCAAAACCGAACAAACCTGACAGGACCAGCCTGCACCTAGGGTTCTAACCGGCAAGCTGCTAAATTCTCCCTCATAGGGGAAAAAACAGAAAACAGACATTTGTAACAGAGGACTAACATGTCCAACAACTTCCGAAAAAGTAATAAAGAGTATCAATCCCAGAAGGTTCCCGAAGGAAACAAAAACAAATAAAAGACATCCCATCAGATAAAAATAAAATATAAGGCAACCCGGAGGTTAACGCCCAAAAGACACAGGCCTACCCGCAGGACTAGGCAAACGGAGCCCTATCTCACAAAACTGGGAAAGATGTCAAAAAATGACAATCAGGAGATTACTTCATCCCCACATGTCTAATGAGGTGCACCATTCGTATTATCAGACTGAAAATCCCTGTAATTTGTAACGATAGGGTCATTCAATAACTGAAAAACATGTCTGAGCAACACGCGAAGGTGCGCAATCCTGTAACGGAAGGCACAACACTCAGGGACAGATACCCCCACGGGGAACTGTAGAGGCCCTCCCCAAGGTGGAAGGCCCGGGACAATAGGGCACGAGCACATTCTCAAAGAAACGCCCGGACTCTGCAGACAAACAATCGCCAACATTATGTGGAAGCAAAAACAAGCTGCAACCTCCGGGGAAAACACGCCACCCCGCATGGAGGAACCATAAACTGGGTTACCCGCATGTGCAGAAGTATGATTTGGTAGGGAACTCGCCTCTCGGAGGACAGGACCCCCAGAGGCGGATGGCTCAGCAGTCTCTTGATTCCCCGAGCTTGAGGAACCAGGCGATCTAAAATGGCATACGGAACAAAACTGGTTGACAGGCATCAACGAGGCCACTCCGGATTCATCATCGGACACAGAATCTGAATCAGATATCAAAACAGTCTCAGTATCAGAATCCTCTGTAACTGAATCTGAAATTAACACAGTCTCAGCATCAGAATCCTCCATAGCTGGATAGAGGATATTTAAATATGGACTAAAGTAGTGAAAAATAAAACGGCACCTGACATCCCCAATTGCTGGGGCACTCACCACCTCCTATGACCAGACTTCTGCGGACTAGAAAATCTCCTTCGCCACACAGTCAGGAATGCGGAAATGGAACAACGGAACGTAGTCACGCCGGAACACAAGGTGAACCATACAGTCCAAACCAAAAGGCTGCGTCACTTCCAAAGGCCTCAATGTTCCAACTACGAGCCCAGAAACATTGCACATAAGCAGGTTAAATCACATCACAAACATGATTATAAACCCCCCCCTGTTCAATAACCCCACTCAGGAGATATTAACCCTCGATTCCAAGATACTAAAAGAGACTCACTGAGACCCTTATGTTATAGTTAGACCCGCAAGGTAGCCTCTCGGGAAACATTCACATTACAGTACATTGCAAATAAAGTAAAATGAAACAATCTCACCGGAATCTACGCCGTGGAACAGGAACACGGCCCTTCAAGTGTGACAGATAGTAGCATCGCCTCCGCCATGGATTGGAGAGAAGAAAGCAGGCAGCAAAGCGAGGTCCGATAGCGCTGATTGCTTGAGGAGCTGTTAACATGAGTCAGAATGGTTTTGCAGAAAGAAACTCCCTGCATCGGACTCTAACTTTCATCCAAGCCCTCACTGAGAGACTGACAGGACTACTTAAAACTCCTGTCCCATGCCGAAGAGTACTACCCTCCATAAAAGACAAACAAAAATTTAAAATTCTGACACTTCTCTGCCATCCTCCTGGGATGAAAGGCAAAGAATGACTGGCGGATGAGGGGAGTGGGAGGAGTATTTAAGCCTTTGAGGCCTATCTATCAAGCCATCAACTGTGCTGCATTCGCCGGGACCAATACGCTAGCCTAACATCACGACTGCGGACCTGAATACGATCTCCATATTTATTAAAAAAAGCCGGGAAAAAAGCGGCACACCAAGTACGGGGCGATGAGCAGCGGACTATTGTTAACTAACAGTCATCAATCTCGCTGCTATTCGGCTTTTTCCCAACTTTATTTATACCCTGTCACTAAACACCGCCACTATACTAAAATGTTTAACCCCTATCCCGCCGCAACTAAATAAAAGTATTAACCTCTATTCCGCCGCTCCCGGACCCCGCCGCAACTTTAATAAAGCTATTAACCCCTATCCCGCCGCTCCCGGACCCCACCGCCACTACATAAATGTATTAACCCCTAAACCCCTGGCCTCCCACATAACTAACACTTACAAAACCTATTCACCTCTAAACTGCCAGTCCCCCACATCGCCATAAACTAAATTAAGCTATTAACCCCTAAACCTAACAACCCGCTAACTTTACATTATAATTACCTCATCCCTATCTTATAATAAATTTAAACTTACCTTTAGAATTAAAATAAACTATATTAAACTATTAATTAACCTACCCTAACTATTATACTAAAATTAAATTAAACTATATTAAACTATTAATTAACCTACCTTAACTATTATACTAAAATTACATTAAACTATATTAAACTATTAATTAACCTACCCTAACTATTAAACTAAAACTACATTAAACTAACAATTAAATTAACTATATTACATATTTAAAAACCTAACCCTACTCAAATTATTTAAATCTACATTTAAAAATGACTAAGCTACAAAAAAATAACAACTAAGTTACAAAAAATAAAAAACACTAAGTTACAAAAAATAAAAAACACTAAGTTATACTAAAATTACATTAAACTATATTAAACTATTAATTAACCTACCTTAACTATTATACTAAAATTACATTAAACTATATTAAACTATTAATTAACCTACCCTAACTATTAAACTAAAACTACATTAAACTAACAATTAAATTAACTATATTACATATTTAAAAACCTAACCCTACTCAAATTATTTAAATCTACATTTAAAAATTACTAAGCTACAAAAAAATAACAACTAAGTTACAAAAAATAAAAAACACTAAGTTACAAAAAATAAAAAACACTAAGTTATACTAAAATTACATTGAACTATATTAAACTATTAATTAACCTACCCTAACTATTATACTAAAACTACATTAAACTAACAATTAAATTAAAGGGACAGTCTAGTAAAAAAAAAACTTTCATGATTCAGATAGGGCATGTAATTTTAAACAATTTTCCAATTTACTTTTATCACCATTTATTCTTTGTTCTCTTACTATTCTTAGTTGAAAGCTTAATTAAGGAGGTTCATATGCTAATTTCTTAGACCTTGAAGGTCGCCTCTTAAGAATGCATTTTAACAGGTTTTTCACCACCAGAGGGTGTTAGTTCATGTTTTTCATATAGATAACACTGTGCTCGTGCACGTGAAGTTACCTGGGAGTCATTACTGATTGGCTAAATTGCAAGTCTGTCAAAAGAACAAATAAAGGGGCAGTCTGCAGAGGCTTAGATACAAGATAATCACAGAGGTAAAAAATATATAAATATAACTGTGTTGGTTATGCAAAACTAGGGAATGGGGACTATTGATAACTAACAGTCATCAATCTCGCTGCTATTCGGCTTTTTCCCAACTTTATTTATACCCTGTCACTAAACACCGCCACTATACTAAAATGTTTAACCCCTATCCCGCCGCAACTAAATAAAAGTATTAACCTCTATCCCACCGCTCCCGGACCCCGCCGCAACTTTAATAAAGCTATTAACCCCTATCCCGCCGCTCCCGGACCCCACCGCCACTACATAAATGTATTAACCCCTAAACCCCTGGCCTCCCACATAACTAACACTTACAAAACCTATTAACCTCTAAACCACCAGTCCCCCACATCGCCATAAACTAAATTAAGCTATTAACCCCTAAACCTAACAACCCGCTAACTTTACATTATAATTACCTCATCCCTATCTTACAATAAATTTAAACTTACCTTTAGAATTAAAATAAACTATATTAAACTATTAATTAACCTACCCTAACTATTATACTAAAATTAAATTAAACTATATTAAACTATTAATTAACCTACCTTAACTATTATACTAAAATTACATTAAACTATATTAAACTATTAATTAACCTACCCTAACTATTAAACTAAAACTACATTAAACTAACAATTAAATTAACTATATTACATATTTAAAAACCTAACCCTACTCAAATTATTTAAATCTACATTTAAAAATTACTAAGCTACAAAAAAATAACAACTAAGTTACAAAAAATAAAAAACACTAAGTTACAAAAAATAAAAAACACTAAGTTATACTAAAATTACATTAAACTATATTAAACTATTAATTAACCTACCCTAACTATTATACTACAATTAAATTAAACTATATTAAACTATTAATTAACCTACCCTAACTATTAAACTAAAACTACATTAAACTAACAATTAAATTAACTATATTACATATTTAAAAACCTAACCCTACTCAAATTATTTAAATCTACATTTAAAAATTACTAAGCTACAAAAAAATAACAACTAAGTTACAAAAAATAAAAAACACTAAGTTACAAAAAATAAAAAACACTAAGTTATACTAAAATTACATTGAACTATATTAAACTATTAATTAACCTACCCTAACTATTATACTAAAACTACATTAAACTAACAATTAAATTAAAGGGACAGTCTAGTCAAAAAAAAACTTTCATGATTCAGATAGGGCATGTAATTTTAAACAATTTTCCAATTTACTTTTATCACCATTTATTCTTTGTTCTCTTACTATTCTAAGTTGAAAGCTTAATTAAGGAGGTTCATATGCTAATTTCTTAGACCTTGAAGGCCGCCTCTTAAGAATGCATTTTAACAGGTTTTTCACCACTAGAGTGTGTTAGTTCATGTTTTTCATATAGATAACACTGTGCTCGTGCACGTGAAGTTACCTGGGAGTCATTACTGATTGGCTAAACTGCAAGTCTGTCAAAAGAACAAATAAAGGGGCAGTCTGCAGAGGCTTAGATACAAGATAATCACAGAGGTAAAAAATATATAAATATAACTGTGTTGGTTATGCAAAACTAGGGAATGGGTAAACAAGGGATTATCTATCTTTTAAAACAAGAACAATTCTTGTGTAGACTGTCCCTTTAACTATATTACATATTTAAAAACCTAACTCTACTCAAATTATTTAAATCTACAATTTTAAAAATGACTAAGTTACAAAAAAATAACAACTAAGTTAAAAAAAATAAAAAACATTAAGTTACAAAAATAAAAAACACTAACGGCTAGATTACGAGTTTTGTGTTATGAGTACAAAAGCAGCGTTATAACCCATAACGCTGCTTTTTTACTCATAACGCAAAACTCGTAATCTAGCCGTTAGTGTTTTTTATTTTTTGTAACTTAGTGTTTTATATTTTTTTTAACTTAGTTGTTATTTTTTTGTGAGTAAAAAAGCAGCGTTATGGGTTATAACGCTGCTTTTTCACTACCGCTGCTATTATGAGTCTTGTAGGCATAGCTGTACCGCACACTTTTTAGGCCGTACCGCAAATTAACTTACGCAATTTGCTTTTGCGTAAAGTCTTTTTTCAATGGGACTTCCATAGCGCCGATATTACAAGCTTTTTCTGGGAGGCCAAAAAGTGAGAGGTACAGCCTATCCCGCAATATTCGTAACGCAATCTAAAGTCAGGAGTTATGAGTTTTACGCGACAAAGCTGTAGCATAAAACTCATAACTAAAGTGCTAAAAAGTACACTAACACCCATAAACTACCTATTAACCCCTAAACCGAGGCCCTCCCGCATCGCAGACACTAAAATAAAATGAATAATTGCCCAAACCCTAACCTAAAAATAAAACCCACCCAATAAACCCTTAAAAAAACCTAACACTAACCCCCTAAGATCCACTTACAGTTTTGAAAACCGGACATCCATCCACAATGAAGCCGGAATTAAAGGTGAAAAGATCCTATTGGCTGATGCAATCAGCCGATAGGATTGAGCTTCAATCCTATTGGCTGTTCCGATCAGCCAATACGATTGAGTTCGCATTTTATTGGCTGATTGGAACAGCCAATAGAATGCAAGCTCAATCCTATTGGCTGATTGGATCAGCCAATAGGATGAAAGCTCAATCCTATTGGCTGATTGCAACAGCCAATAAGATTTGTTCCCCCTTAATTCCTATTGGCTGATTCTATCAGCCAATCGGAATGTAAGGGACGTCATCTTGGATGATGTCATTTAAAGGGAAACGTCATTCTTCAAGAGACGTCATAAGAAGAGGATGCTCCGCGCCGGATATCTTGAAGGTGGAGCCGATCCGCGCCGGATGGATGAAGATAGAAGATGCCGTCTGGATGAAGATTTCTTCCCACTTGGATGAAGACTTCGGCCCCCTTGGATGAAGACTTCGGCCCCCTTGGATGAAGACTTCTGCCGGCTTCGCTGAGGACTTTTGCCACTTGGATGAGGATGGATGTCCGGTCATCTAAAACTGTAAGTGGATCATCGGAGGTTACGGTTAGGCTTTTTAAAGGTTTTATGGGTGGGTTTTAATTTTAGGTTAGGGACTTTGGGCAGTAAAAGAGCTAAATGCCCTTTTAAGGGCAATGCCCATACAAATGCCCTTTTCAGGGCAATGGGGAGCTTAGGTTTTTTAGATAGGGTTTTATTTGGGGGGTTGGTTGTGTGGGTGGTGGGTTTTACTGTTGGGGGGTTGTTTGTATTTTTTTACAGGTAAAAGAGCTGATTTCTTTGGGGCAATGCGTAGTTTATTGTAGGCTAGGGTTTTTTTATTTGGGGGGGGTTATTTTCATAGGGCTCTTAGATTAGGTGTAATTCTTTTTTATTTTTGATACTGTGGTTTTTTTTTTTTTGTAAGAAGTGTTTTTTATTTTTTCTAACAGTGTTTTTTATTTTTTGTAACTTAGTTGTTATTTTTTTGTAATTTAGTAATTGTTTATAGTAGATTTAAATAACTTGAGAAGGGTTAGGTTTTTAAATATGTAATATAGTTAATTTAATTGTTAGTTTAATGTAATTTTAGTATATTAGTTAGGGTAGGTTAATTAATAGTTTAATATAGTTTAATGTAATTTTAGTATAATAGTTAGGGTAGGTTAATTAATAGTTTAATATAGTTTATTTTAATTCTAAAGGTAAGTTTTAATTTATTATAAGATATGGATGAGGTAATTATAATGTAAAGTTAGCAGCTTGTTAGGTTTAGGGGTTAATAGCTTAATTTAGTTTATGGCGATGTGGGGGGCTGGCGGTTTAGGGGTTAATCGGTTTAGTTAGTGGTAGTGATGTGGGAGGCCAGGGGTTTAGGGGTTAATCATTTTATTACAGTTGCGGCGGGGTCCGTGAGCGGCGGGTTAGGGGTTAATATATTTATTTAGTTGCGGCGGGGACCGGGAGCGCCAGGATAGGGGTTAATACATTTATTTAGTTGCGGTGGGCTCCGGGAGCGGTGGGATAGGGGTTAATACATTTATTTAGTGGCAGCGGGGTCGGGACGGCAGATTAGGGGTGTTTAGACTCGGGGCTTATGTTAGGGTGTTAGGTGTAAACGTAATTTGTTTTCTACCATAGAAATCAATGAGATATCTGGCAGCATCGATCAGACTCCCATTGATTCCTATGGCATCCGCGGCCTCCAGGGTGGTGGATTGAAAAGCAGGTATGCTGGGCCGGAATAGTGGCG